>NC_092804.1:67411517-67546517 GCF_040954645.1 Diabrotica undecimpunctata | reverse complement strand
CTCATCATTCAAACAAAACAACACATCATAACAATTTGGCACCCAACGCGGTGGCTCTCTATTTAAAAGAATTAGTTTGGGAAGATAAGTGCTCTCATATAATTAAATTAATTATCAGTAGAAAGGAAAAATAATAGATTTTATTATTAATTATATTTGAACAAGTAAAGTCTCAAAATGTCTCAAGGAAAGAAAGGTACAAGAAGCAAAAAGAATGAAGAAGATGTGGAAGTAGAAACACAACCTATACAAGAGGAGAGTTTAGTTCAAGTTCCACAAGATACTGCAGAAATGAATCCAGAAAGAGAGGAAAATGTCAATATGGCAGCTTTGATGTCATTAATGATGCAGATGAACAAGACAATAGAAGAGAATTCAAAAGAAATCAAAGAAGACATAAAAAAATTGGAAGAGAATTCAAAAGAAGTCAAAGAAGACATGAAAAAAATAGAACAAAAAATGGAACAGAATTCACAAGAAGTCAAAGAAGACATGAAAAAAATGGAACAGAAATTGGAAGAGAATTATAGAAAATTAGAAAAGAAAATAGAAGATAATAATAATAAAATTGTAAAACAAATGGAAAAACAAATGGATAAAAAACTTGAAGCTGCAGAGAAAAAAGTAGCAAATGAAATAAAAAGTATACGGAATGACTACAAGAAAAGGATAGACAATGAGAGGACAGAAGTAAAGAGGATTATTCAAGATAATAAAATAGATATAGAACAGAAAATAGAGTTACAGAAATGTAACTTAGAAGTAAAAATTAACGAAGACAGGAGAAACACAGAAGAAAAATTAGACGATATACAACAAAATATCCAAATAAATAGTAATCAAATAAGAAATGTGGAACAGAGAATAGATGATATTTCACAAATGAGAGACATAGGGAGACCTTACTTAAATTTAACAAATGAGACTGGGATTAAATTCTCTGGTAATATAAAAAATTTGCATCCTAGAGTATACATAAATAGTTTAAAACATAAATTAAGATTTGTGAATAATATTAATGATATTAAAGATTATATTAGAGTGACATTAAATGACAATGCAGCAACTTGGTTTGCTAGTATTGAGAATGATTTAGATAATTTTCAAACATTTGAAAATAAATTTTTAAATTATTATTGGGGTGAATTAGAGCAAGCCAAGTTTAGAGAAATTCTATATTTTGGAAAGTATAATCAAAATTTAAAATCAAATATGGTAGATTATGCATTGAAATTGATAACAGTTGCAAAATATTTAGAACCACCACTTAGAGAGGATGAAACAGTCTTAAATGTATCTAGACATTTTGATGCTGATGTTGTGCAAACCGTAACTGTACAAAATATTCAAACAATAGATAGTTTTATTAATTTTATTCAAAGAATACAAAGAGGCAATATGACAAGTAATAATAATAACAGAAAAAACAATAGTAACTTTCAATATAATAGAAATGATAATCAACAATATAGACAATCATATAATAATTATAGATATGTTGATAGTTTACAAAGTTTTAATAATAATAATAGTAATCAAAATAGACAGAATTTTAATAACAATACTAGTTATAATAGACAACATTTTAATAACAGTACTAATAATAATAAACAAGATTTTAACAATAGAAGAAATACAGAGCGACCTAACTATAATAGACAGGTAAATTGTGTTCGAGGGAGTAGAAGCTGCGAAGACAGGGAACGAAGTAGTACAAGGCAGGAAAATGTGAGTAGAAGTCATAGTAGGGAAAGACATAGGACATCAGATTCAAGTGGTCAGATACAATCTGACAATTCTAATAATCAAAATTTTGTGCAGTAAACTTTCTGAATTACAAGTTAGGCCATTGCTATTATGAAAAACCTTCTGAATTTATTTCTTTAGATGAAGATAAAATTATTGAATCTATTAATTTAATTTATATAAATGCTTTGGCCAAAAATAAAATGATTAAGATTATGATAGATACTGGTTCAGAAAGTACTTTAGTCTCGGAGAATTTTATTTTTAATACATTAAAACTATCAGATATAATAAAGATTCCAAAAATTAAAATTATTGGTGCAAATAATAAGAAGTTGGGTGAAATTGATAAACTAGCCAATTTTAAAATTAATATTCTTAATAAAGAAATTAATATGCAAGGATTTATTGTCAAGGATTTATGTGTTGATATATTAATGGGAAATGATGAATTGGAAAAGAAGAAAGTAAAGATAGATTTTGAAGAAAAAATGGTAACTTTGGAAGGGCAAATAATTAAATTTATGCAGAAAGATGAGGTAGAAGAAGGAATAAGAGTTGATAGGATATTATTAAAAGAAAATAATGATGTTTATGAAGAAGAAATGTATTTTGATGATAGGGAAATGTCCCAGAAGAATGTAAAGAATAATTATTGTAGTGAATATTTAAGGAATGGAAATTTTAAGCAGATGGATGCCTACGAGGCGGAGTGCGTAAAATTGGAAGCAAGGAATAATGAGTACATAATGAAGAATAATTTTATTTGTAAAGAAGAAGATATGATGAAAGTTTTAAATTGCCCTGAAGAATATAAATCAATAGTCATTTCCATATTGCAGCAACACAAGGGACTTGTCAATAAAGAAAATAGAATTGCACAAAATTATATCCATAGTATAAAAGTTAAAGAAGAAAAAGATTTTAAAACAAAATCATACCCAATACCATATAAATACAGAGAAGAAGTAAACAAAACAATTAATAATATGTTAGAAGATGGGATCATTGAGAAGGCAGACACACGTTTTATTAACCCAATAGTAGTAGTACGAAAAAGATCAGGTGAAATCAGGTTATGTTTGGATGCAAGGAATATTAACAAGATTACTGAAAAGCAATTTGAAGCACCAATGAGTATAGATGGAATATTAGGAAGAATTACAGGAATGTCATTTTTCACTAAAATCGATTTACAGCATAGTTTCTGGTTAATACCTCTAGAAAGAAAAAGTAGACAGTATACAGGATTTCAGATAGATGGAGTAGTATATCAATTCAAAGTAGTACCATTTGGACTTCAATCATCTTGCAGTGCTCTATGTAGATGTCTTCATGATATTTTGGATCAATATGAACATTTTGTAATTCACTACATTGATGATATATTAATTTTTTCTAAAACGGCTGAAGATCATGAGAAACACCTAAAAATTATAATAAATAGATTAGACAAAGTTGGACTAAAAATAAATCAAGAAAAATGTACATTTTTTCAAAAAGAAGTCATATATCTAGGTTATAAACTTAACACTAAGGGAATCGAAATGGATCCAGAACGGACACAAGTCATTCAGGAATATAAAACACCACACAATTTAAGAACTTTAAGAGGATTTATTGGAATAATTAATTATTATAAAAGGATGATACCAGATCTAAGTATAAAAGAAATTCCATTACTTGAACTACTGAGAAAAGGTGTAAAATGGAGATGGGATCAGAGAAGAGAACTAGCATTCCAAGAAATTAAAAACATTTTTCTGTCAAATTTGAAAATATACTATCCTGACTATACACAGCCATTCATATTAAGAACAGATGCATCAATAGAGAGATTATCAGGGGTATTATTACAAATACATGATGGGGTCGAATACCCAATACAATTCATTTCAAGAATAACAAAGCCACATGAAAAGGGTTACTCAGTTTCAGAATTAGAACTAGCAAGTATAATACACTGTGTCACAAAATTAAGATTTTATTTATTGGGTAATGAATTTACTATAGAAACAGATCACCAAGCTTTAACGTCTATATTAAATAACAAATATGGAAACAGTAGAATACATCGGTGGAGTCTAATACTTAGTGAATACTGCTTTGAAATCAAATACATTTCTGGAAAATCCAATATAGTGGCAGATGCTTTATCAAGGTTAGAAAATACACCACAAAAAGGGCAGCGAACAATAAAAATTGGATTAAATCAATTAGTAGAAAGTACTGGATTATATTCTAAAGAAGAAATTATAAGAGATCAGATCAATTTGAGTGAAAAACAAAAAGTCCTTAGGAAAGATGGGGTATATTATAAAATAATAAATGGCATAGAAGTATATGTAATAACTAGAACTTTAGCAAAGAAAATATTGAAAAATTTACATAACAATTATATGCATATTGGTTCAAGAAAGCTATGGATGCTATTTAGGGACAATTATTTTGCAAAGAATGACATAAGTATAGCAAAGGAAATTACTACCCAATGCCCAATATGTCAACTAAACAAAGAAAAGAATTTCAAAAACCAGAACACATATAAATCTAATGTTGTATATGAAAAACTAAATACAGTTTCCATGGATTTTATTTCAAATTTAGTTCTCAGTCCAACAGGAAAAAAGCATATACTAGTGATAGTTGATTTATATACAAAATTTTTTAAACTATATCCCTGCTCTAGAACAAATGTTAAAACATTAAAATTATATATTAATCAATTTTTCGAAGAAATAGGACCATTTAGAAATTGCATAATAGATAATGCTACATATTTTAACAACCAAAAATTTCGGGCATTTTGTGAGAAAAAGGGAATCAACATTCATTTTACAAGTATCAGACATCCTCAGGCAAATCCTGCAGAAAGATATATTAAAGAAGTTATAAAATATTTAAGGATACTGTGCCAAAACCAACATGAAACTTGGCAGCAACATATACCACAAGTAGAGTATTTTTTAAATAATACACATAATTTGAACACAGAGGAAGTACCAGAATATTTAATGTTTGGCCATATAGGAAACAGAAAGTGGATTAGTGAATATAATCAGGATATGTTAGAACAAGTAATGCAGAAAGTGAATAACCGAATTAGGAGGAAAGCTGAAAAATATATCAGAAGACAAAATCGAAATATAAAAAAACCAATCACATTTCAAAAAGGAGACCTAGTGTTAATTCGTTCACTTAGAAAAAGTAATGTTAAAGAAAACCGTTGTAAGAAATTACAACCAATGTTTGAAGGTCCATATACAATTGAAAATCAGAATGGACTAAATAGTTATGTGTTAATAGATGCAGAGAACAGACTAAGAGGCATATTTCATATCAACGACATTTTTCAATATCATGAAGAGATTGAATAATGATTTCTATACCTTTAACACAAATATAATAACACTAATAACTTACTGATGTGTCCATTTTGTTCAATAGACTTGATTTGTTAAATGGTAGATGGTAGATTTCATTATTTTGAATCAATTTGACATCGTACTTGTTGAATTTTGTATATATATGGAAATTAATTTGTACCCTAAAAATCATAATTTGGGGTTAGACACAAAATTCGATACTATAATTGCTATAAAAATGTCTTTCTAATATAATAAAGTGGAAAAACTTACCAATTTATATTGATGAAAGTTATTTTGAATGGAAATAATTCCTAGATTTTGTCTATAAATAAACAGAACACAATATCCATTATATTTTTAATTAAGGTTATATTTTATTCTCTGATAAAATCCATTCTCCATTTGACATGACAGTTTGACCATAGAATAGCCGAATTGTGATCCGTTGTTCTCTGTTTTGACATAGACAGCGAACAGGGATGTATTTAACACATTTTAAATAAATAAAAAAAAAAAATTTGATTTATTAAATTTAATAAGGTATGAGAAAATTAATATTTAAAAAAATAATAAGTAAATTATTTATTTTAAATATTATTTTTGGGGTATTGTGACGATTAGGGTTTATAGAAAATAATTTATAAGTTATATACTACATAATATTAGATATTTGGTTGTTTTAAATAAGTTATATACTAGAGAATTTAATAAAAATATATTTATGTGAGGGCATTTTTAATAAATTAGCATAATAATTGTAAAAAGTTGTATTTTAATATTGTAAATATATATAAGTGAGCCATGTGCTTAGGCAACCAAAAATACTCTCGGAGATTGACAGATATTTATACTCTGAAGTGACGTTTAAAAATATTTACGAATATAAAGTGGGTTATAATAATATATTGTTTGAAATGTGTATTTTATTAAATTAGAATGTTAAGTTACTAATTTAATTATATATTCTGATCTGAAAAGCCTAAATGTAAACAAAATTATTAATAAAAAAGAATGGAATTCTCTGGATCTCCGGAGATGGCCATGTTTGCGAAATGGTTTGTTCCAGAAAATTCAGACAAGTATTAAATAGAACAAATTGGAACATGATATCTGACGAGATGGTTCTAGAAATCCAAAAAACATATAAATACCCGTGATTTGGATTCAAGATGGCAGTTTTTGAGTTTTATTATGAAAGTTAGTTAGAAGATAGATACATTTACTTAGTGAAGTCAATTGTTCAGCAGTTTTTGGAAGTTTTTAGTCAGAAGTCAAGCAGTTTATTATGAAAGTTAGTTGGAGTCAGTGAATCAAGTACAAATAGTCAAAATGTTTAATATAGTGAGTTAAATGAAGATTAAAAATTATGCATATAATTTAATGCACATTTATAATTATACATAAATAATTATTGAAGATAAAAAAAGGTATATTGGAAGAAATTAAATTATATTATGGTTGGAGATTAGTATAAATCAACTTATAATAATTGGATATTGGTATATTGAAAAGAAGAACAAATATAAATGCTGTTTGCTGGTTTGGTTGGTGGTGTATAGATGCTGGTGAAGAAAAATATATCTTAAATTGGTAGAAGCTGATAATTTAAAAAAGTAATTTCACAAAAAACAAGGATAACTGAAGTACGAAGACATTCAGTGGTGATTAGAAACTATATAGTAGAAAACAGTTCATTTAGGCATTCAGTGAAAGAAAGGTACAAAATTTTGTTAATATAATTTAGTTAGTGTCATAACAATTTCAATTTTGAAGATAGTTTGTTTAAATTTTAGATTGTCTATAGAATTTAATTAGTTTTTATAAGAATATCAGTTTAAAGATAGTTTATTTTAAATGTACATTGACTAGGTTAGATATATATATGTGTGTTTCATAATAGTTATAATAAAGATAATTTAAAAAAGTACTTACAAGCTAATTCTTTGAGAACCGCGATAAAAACCCTATATATTATATTATTAAAAATACTCATTGCTCATCATTCAAACAAAACAACACATCATAACAATATATATATATAAATATATATATAAATATATATATATATAAATATATATATATATATATATAAATATATATATATATATATATATATATATATATAAATATATATATATATATATAAATATATATATATATATATATATATATATATATATAAATATATATATATATAAATATATATATATATATAAATATATATATATATATATATATATATATAAATATATATATATATATATATATATATATATATATATATATATATATATATATATATATATATATATATATATATATATATATATATATATATATATATATATATATATATAGTCATCGTTTTCTGTCCATCCATTCGTCTTCCTTGATAGCTCTATCTCTCATTATGTGCCGTACATTTTCTTCCCAGGCAACTGAAGGCCTTCTCCTTCTTGTTCTTTGTTGTGGTATGTAATTTAAAGTTTTCTTTGGCCATCTATCTTCATTCATTCGCTTCACATGTCCATACCACACTAGTTGTCTCGTTTCAATTCTGTCTACACTGGAATATACAGTATTTGTCCTCCTCCTAATATCTTCATTATTGATATGATCTTTTTTGGATACACCACACGCTCTCCTTAGAAAATCCATTTCTACTACTTCTATCCTTTTTCTATCTTTTTTCGTGATCTGCCAAACTTGTGCTCCATAAGTGATAATAGGCTCTACCAAGGTTAGATATATTGTCAATTTCGTTTCTTGACTAATATCTTTAGACCATAGTAGAGAGTTTAGAATGTTTACCGCTTTTTTTTCCTGCTGCGTTCTGTTTTCGATGTCTCTTTTGGTAGTGCCTTCTTTAGATATTATAGATCCGAGATATTTGTATTCATTACATGTTTTTGTGTTTCTAATTTCTAACTCTGGATCATCTTCATCATCTCCTATTTTAAGATACTCTGTCTTTGACATATTCATATTGAGGCCCCATTTTTCATATTCTTTCTTTAGTTTTCTAAACATGTGGTCCATCCTCATCATTCGCTACGATTACCTGATCATCTGCGAAAAATAAAGTTGTTAGACATTTGCCATCGCCTATGTCTATTCCCATTCCGGATACTTGTTTCCTCCACTGCTCTAGCGATGATTGAATATATATTCTAAATAAAGTCGGAGATAGACAACATCCTTGTTTAAGCCCCTTTGTTATTGGAAATGATTCAGATATAAAGATTCCTTCTTTAACGACACTTCTTGCATTTTTGTATATATTTGCGATAGCATCCACATACTCTCTACTGAGACCTACTTTCGTCAATGTTTAAAACAGTTTTTTCAAAGGTAAAGTATCGTATGCCTTCTCTACAATCGTTTTGTTTCTATTCTTTGTTTTATTATTCGACAGTACAATCTCCCCACTGAGCTGATAACAGTTATTCCCCTATAATTAGAGCATTTGCGTTTATCCCCTTTCTTGAATATTGAGCTGATATATCCAACATTTCAATCATCAGGGATATTTTGTCCTTTTAAGCATTTGTTAAAAATAGTTGAACCAACATCTCATGTAATATTTTTGGTCCATACTTTACCAACTCAATTGGGATGTCTCCAGGTCCTGCAGCTTTACCGTTTCTCGATCTTTTGATGGCATCGCTTAACTCTCCGGTTGTTATCTCAATTATTTGTGTATGTTCGGATATTCCTTCCATTTCGATCTCTTGGAATTTACATCTATCCTCTGTCAGTAAGACCTCATAATGGTGTTTCCACTGTTTTAGATTTATTAAATGTAAGTTAGATTTTTCCTTTCCTTTCCTCCGAAGAGACTTTATCACCTTCCACGTTTGCCCAACTCTTGTTCCACCCATATACCTCTCCACCTCTGAACATCTTCGATCCCACATTTCATTTTGACTTTTCACTACTTCCCTTTTTACAGATCGATTTAATTTTTTATATATGTTATAATCTTCCTCCTTTCTCGTCGACATCCATTTCTGATAAGCAGTTTTCTTCTTGTTTACTTCACTTGCAGCCTCAAGAATGCATTTTTTAAGTTGCTGGTATAATTCTTCCGAAGGCGAACGAAAGTATCCGACAGGGCAGAATGGAAATACTCTACATTTCGCTTGCTAGATATTTTTGATAAACATTCAAAGTGAGAGACTTATTAAAAGTTTCAAGATTGAAACTTATAATAAGTTTTCCGCTTCCGCTCAAAATTCGGAACAAACGATCACCTACAAACAGTAAAAATAGAAAAATCGATAGAATATAACACATCGATCGATTTCGATATCGTGGAATAAGACAGCATTATAACTGCTCTGAACAATAGTAGAATAGACTACCGGCTTACAAAGTTAATACATTGTAACATTGTACCAAAACGCCACAATGCGTGTAAAACTACAGCATACTGCCAGAGAAATTCATATAAAGTGAAGACAGGTGTGAGACAGGGCGATACTCTATCGCCTAAATTATTTATAATGGTCCTCGAATACCCCTTTAAAATGCTAAAGTGGAAAAATAGAGGAATAACAATAGACGGGGAAATGCTCAATCACATGCGTTTTGCCGATGATATAGTACTTATTACCGAAGATCTGCGTGCAGCACACAAATACTACAAGAATTATAAAACGTATCTTCAACACTAGGTCCAAAAATGAACATCAGTAAGACCAAATTTATGACAAATTTGGTTTCCAACGAACCCCTAACCATCCAAAATCAAGTGGTAGAATTAACAGAAAAGTACATATATCTCGGTCATGAAATCAGAATAAGCAAGGATAATCAGATCTGTGAATTTCAACGACGAATAACATTTGCTTGGGCAGCGTATAGTTCACTAAGAGACATCTTTAAGAGCAGTATCCCGACAGCTATGAAACGGAAGACATTTGACCAATGCGTTCTTCCTATTATGATATACGGAGCAGAAATTCTCACTCTCACAAAAACAACAGCACTAAAAATGCGAGTGGCACAAAGGCGCATGGAAATATCAATTTTTGGCGTGACAAAAAAAGACAAAATAAGGAACCAAGACCTAAGAAAAAGAACAGGTATCACTAATGTCGTCGAACGTATAGCCAAGCTCAAAATGGAATTGGACAGGTCACATAGCGAGACTAAAAGACTCAAGATGAACCAGAAAACTAATTGACTGGCGCTGGACCACCAACACGCTGGATGGACGACATTAAACGAATATCCAAGAAATGACAACAAGACGCACAGAACCGTGAAGAGTGGTGAAAAATGGGAGAGACCTATGTCCAGCAGTGGACAGAAGAGGTTGCATGATGATGAATAAATTTTGCAATACCAGCTGAAGATCCAAATATTTTTTCGACTTAAATGGATCATTTTTAATAATTCAATAAAGTAATTTTTCACATGAAACGTAAAAATATGCAAAGAACTTATCAACATTTTAAAACTAAAGAAGAATTTATTTTATGAAAGTCCAGTTGTCTGAAAATGACCAGTATGTATTTCCAATATAAACGAAAACAGCACATGCTCATAAATATTTTCATTATAAAGTTCACTATCAAAAACCTATGCAACTGAATTTTCAGATATCAAAACCGTTTAGATTGGCAGATACGTCTAATAGGCCACACCATAATAAACCCAATTCATTAACGATTAAAAGACAATGTTTTAAAATTAAATAGGCTCAAAATACTTATCGGGAAATGATACAACAATGTTTGAAATTGAATTTATGTTCTTGGTGAATTGGAAAAAAATATTTAAGTTATGTTTTTGAGCCTTGAACATCGTATTTTTACGTTTTTCTCAGTTTTAATTTATTTATAACTCGAAAACGAATAAGTTTACAGAAAAACTACAAGAAACTTATTTTGTTTACAATTTCCCATTAAATAGGAAGCTTTATATATATTACGTAAGAAAGCGTTATATTATTGAAGTAACGTTATGATACTATGATACAGGAACTAGAACAAATCAGATAAAATAAATTGTTTGTAGCCCCCGCTAATCTCCTTCACTGGAACTCGAATCCTTTGATATGATTCGGTATAAAAGGAGGAGTGGCTGCACAGCCGAATATGACGTAGAAATAGATTCGGACAGTTCCGGGTGTGTTCTAAAACGTGCCCATGAACCAAACAACAAACATTCAAAAGACAGCCGGTAAAGCATACGTGTAGTTGTCAACGTGTAAAGGGAATAATTTATTTTTGGTCAATTTTGAGTGAAATTTTCAGTTATTCTTTTAATATGTCTAGGAAATTAATTGGTGGCATAGAAGGGTAAGTGTTTAATATTGATTATTAGGTAGCGTTGATTTAAATTAATGAAAATTTTGTAGGGATTTTCCAAATTATTAGTCTGGTCAAATATTAAAATTTTTAGAACGTATTTTAATAGGTCAGAAAAGTTTCTAAAAATTTCCTACTGAAAAACATTGTACAAAACAATTATATTTATTTTCTAATCAAACATACTTAACTAATTAGAATGCAATAAATATGGGCTAAAAAAAATTAGCAGATCTAAATATACCTTTATATATGGATAATTGTGTAACTTTCCTGTTCTCTGGTACCAACTTCTCCGGCAGTCATCTTCTGTTCTCTGGTATTTATTAACATATCTTTTATAACATAAATTGTAACAATTCAATTGTTAGTTCTAATTTTCTAGCAGTATTTCTAGTAACTTATGAACTGCTGAAGTTGGATAAGCTCTATTCAGATATACTTAATGGCATATTATATGATGGCCCATGTGGCAATAAATATCCGAGGATTCACCTTTTTTTTGTAGTCTGTCTATACTGCTTGGAAATTTATGTATGAAAATTACCGTAGATTTTCATGAGTAAGTATGTTGAGGATAATACCAATATTTATTAATGTACTACTTTCAAAGCTGAAGCCATTACCAAACTTAAATTTTATTCCTAATATGTTTAAAAACTCCATTGACAACATATCATCAACTAGCCTATAATTGTCCACTGCTGAACGTAGGCCTCCCGTAAAATTTTCCACCCATTTTTATCTTGAGCTTCTTGCATTAAATTAGTGTTGCGCTTTATATAATCCGTTATCTAGTCGGTGGCCGTCCTCTGATTCAATATGCCTCTTGTTTTGGTCGCCATTCCAGAATCTTTCTGGTCCATCTATCATCCGGCAATCTGGCAACATGTCCGGTTCAAACCCATTTAGGCATGAGTATTCTTTTAACTGCATCCGTGACTCTTGTTCGTCTTCTTATTTATAGGTTTGGTAGTTTATCTCTAATGGTAATACTTACCTAACATTGAACTTTCCATACTGTGTAACTTTTATTTTATTTATTGTTCCTTTTGTCAGACTTAGTGTTTCTGCACTAGTTTTATTATAGTTGCGCTACTAGTAGCGTAGTTTTATTAACTCTATCAGATATTATAACAATTTCATCTGCAAATCTTAGGTGGTTCAGATTATCTCCATTTATATTAATTCCCATATTATCTTCTCGTTCCTTTCGCTTGAACATGTATTCGAGCACAGCTGTAAACAATTTCGGGGAGATAGTATCATCCTGTCTAATTCCACGTTCTATTCGGAACTTTTTGGTCTCCTAATGAAGTCTGACACAAGCTGTACCAGTTTCGTAGATACTCTTAATCAAGGCAATATATCGGTAGTCGATGCGGCACTCAGCCAATGCTCGAAGCATTTAATGATGATCTATATTATCAAACGCTTTTTCATAGTCTACGAATATAAGAAAGATATACATGTTGTATTCTGTGCACTTTTCCATTAGCGTTTTAATAACTTGTAGATGATCATTTGTTCCGTATCTAGAGCGGAACCCAGCCTATTCGCAAGATTGGTAACTATCTAGTTTGTTCATAAGTTGTGTTGTTATTATCTTTATGAATAGTTTGTATGCCTGGGAGAGCAAACAATGTCACCTTTTTTGTGCATTATGGTTATTATTGCATTATGGCATTGGGAGGGGGTTACGCCTCTTGTCAAACAAACATTGAACATCTTTTTCAACACATTTATTAACGTTTCTCCTCCTTCTTTGATTTGTTCGATGACTATTCTATCTTCTCCAGAAGATTTATTGCTTTTCATCTCCGAGAGAGCTCTTTTTATTTCCTTTGTTGTAATAAGGGGATGTCTTCTGAGCCTACATTTGGTATGTGACTTTGATTAGGATCTGGAAGTTCTTCACGTTTATACAATTCAGAGTAAAAATCTTGAGTTCTTTTTAAAATATCTTTCTTATTTGTTTTAGTTTTTTCCTTTATATTTACAAGTTTGCAAATATTTTTTGACATATGCCACCAATGAACTTTCCAAAAATATTCATACCTAACGTCAGTTTCAGTGTAATTTTTTGTTGACATTATTGAAAATTAGTGGTGGATGACTCATCACTGGTTACCATTAGAATATACTAGGACAAAGAGCAAAATAACTAAGGAGGCGATACAAACTGTTTTATGTAGGCCAAAACAAAACTAGAAAGTAAGTTGGTATAATTCCTGATAAAGACATGAAAGAGGAAGTAGAGCAAGTAATAGGATAATGTCAGTGAAATTTATACATGGTATAGAATTGTTGAATTTACTTTGTGTCTGCATCACTAGTCAAAGTGGGTACGGATGAAAAAAGACATCTCTATGATCCATTACTAGACATACTAGGAGATATTCCTACGGAGGGGAGATTAATCGGAGAACAGATTAATCATTTTAATGCACATGTGAATAAATCCAAAACGAGTATGAAGTAAAAGTATTATTTAAAAATTCTTTATAAAAGATATTTAATTAAAATTGCCCTTTCGGGCTACATCACAGAACGTTTTCGGACTAAAGAGTCCAACCTCAGTGTTATATTACCAGGTATACATGAGTCACGCCACTAAGTATCTGGGTAAAAACCCTTAAAAAGTTACAAAATTTGTTATATGTTAAATTATTGTTAAAAATATATTGTGATAACAAATATCCTGCATGGCAACGTAAGACTCACTAATTAATTAATTAATTGCCATCTAGAATCCATTCAGACAAGGTCTGAGGGTCAGCAGTAACCCCTATTGGGAATCTTACGTTCCATGCAGGATATCTGTTAAATATTAATTAATTAATTGGCTGCCATCTAGAACAAATTCAGACAAGGTCTGAGGGTCAGCAACAACCCCTATTGGGAGTCTTACGTTGCTATGCAGGATATCTGTTAAATACTTTAACATCACGACATATTTTTAACAATAATATAACACACAACAAATTTTGTAACTTTTTAAGGTTTTTATCCAGATATTTAGTGGCTTGACTCATGTATACCTAGTACAATTACACTGATAATAGACTTTAGTCCGAAAACGTTGTGTGATGTAGCCCGAAAGGGTAATTTTAATTATATACCTTTTAAAAAGGATTTTTAAATAAAACTTTTGTGATTCATGGTATACAACCAACTAAAGGAATTTCATTTTCCTTGTTAATATGAAATGATATATGATATACTAAGTTTTGAAACTAGAAATTATATATGGTAGACTCAAAGCTGTCTATAAAGATAACTTTATAGTAAGAAAATCATAAATAAATACTGTAAGGTAGTAATTAGAGTTACTTCATGCGACCAAAATAAGTTATTTGTGCTGAATGTTATGATTGAATGTTGGATGTTTAGAGCTGAGAAATGATGTGCATTCAGACCAAAAATAGAAAAGAAAATGAGTTGAAACAAGAATGGTAATCCTAATACATATATAGAAATTTATAGTTAAATAACTCGTAAAAGAACGGATTTACCTTCCTACTATAGAATTCACAGTAAGTATGATGCAGTAATAATAGGAAGAGTCTACCTAATAAATTTTGCAATAGAACAAAAACATATATTCTGACAATATGCATAAGATTCCAACTAAAAGGAATCAATAAAAGTACATGAATAGCTCCAAATCGCGAATACTTAACCTGTGCCAGATTAAAAACAAGGACTAAGTCAATTATTATAAAACATGTAAGAAACGACATGGTCGCCGAAATCAACAGCAACCATTTCTTGGCAATAAAAAAAAAAAAATAAAATAAAAGGCGGGAAAAAAAAAGAAATTAAAAATAAAAGAAAAAAGTTGGAAATTTCAGACCTACAGATATCAGGTATCAATCGAATTCCAATATAAATGAGAGATGGCCACAGAATAGATTCAAAAAGTGTTTAAAGTGTACCCGAAAAACATACAACAACCCTATTACGCGTCACAAACCATAGCCCACTATCAGTTGTCCACCATTAGCCAGTGATATGATAAAAAAAACAAAATGCAAAAAAAATATAAGAACATGTGGGAGAATATGTATGGGAGAATAACGCAAATATTCATTTTTGTTATACATCTTTCATCTTTGCTTTCGTCCTCTCCTTAGTCATAATAATTTCTGTAATTACCAAGGCAATAATCGCAATAAACTAGCCTAACCTAAGATGATGGATCTTTAAGTAAGCGCTTCCTATCTTTAAATTTAAATAAGACAAAGTGTGTGATACATCATCGAAATTTTTTATTCATTTAAAAGGCCTCTCGATGCCATTATGTACGAAATATACATAACATTGTTCAAATATCCGCCGCGGCTTCACTGGATGGCACACATCCAAATTATCAGGCTAGATTTCACACCGATAATATGGGTTATGTTAGCTTTGAGGGCCGTTGTGATTTGTGGCGTATTCGCATAGATCTGCGACAATAGTCTAGCGGGTCAAATCGCACACACGGGATAAAAAGCTCGTGCAGAAAGCACAATGTGGCTTGAACTAGGTGAAAAGAAAGTGTTAATAATCGACCTATAGCACTAGTTGTTGATGGTGATGGCCTGGTCAACGTAGTTCTCACATATGGACCGATGATGCCGCAAGCCATAATTCACAATAAACAGTGACTTTTTCGGGAACCATTGGACGCCGTCGGATCTCATAGTTCCAAATTCATCATAAATCAACTCATTAATCCAAAAACAGGCCTTATAGCTGAAGATGATTGTTCGATGAAAATTAGAGCCAGTTTCCAACTACTTCAGAGACCATTCAGTGTTTACAGGTAATTGTCTATGGTCATTTACCTTCAGCTCCCGGGTCAGATGAATTTTATACGCAAGCAGGTTATATCACGGCAAAGTAGTGGTCTATGAAAGGCTGGTTCTTATGAGCGACGTGAAATCGACTGCCTCGGATTCTCCTCTACACTAGCACGGGCAACGGCAATGTTTTCGTTAGATCTTGCGTTTTGTCTTCGTACGGGTATTCGTTGATTGTTTACTAAATCAGAGGACTCAAATTTATCCTTTATAAACCACACTACGAATACTCCTCTTGGTATGATAATTATCGCGACCGAAAAATGAACTAAGCCCGTGGAACGTTGCCCGAACAGAACACATTTTATAAAACATTATCTTCTTCTTCAGTGCCTTATCCGGTCCGGATGTTGGCGATCATCAAGGCTATCATGGTTTTGTTGACTGCTCTGCGAAATAGCTCCGCTGAGGTCATCCCAAACCATTGTCGGAGATTTTTTAACCACGAGATACGACGGCGTCCCGGTCCACTTCTGCCAAATACTTCACCCTGCACAACGAGTTGAAGAATTCGATATTTTTCTTCGTTCCGAATCACGTGGCCGAGGTACTCAAGCTTACGTTGTTTAATTAAATTAAGCACTTCTTTTTCTTTTGTCATGCGCTGTAGGACCTCAACGTTGGTGACATGGTCCACATAAGATATTTTTAGTATCCTTCTGTATATCCACATCTCGAAGGCATCTATTCGTTTTTCAGTGGCTTGCGTCAGTGTCCAGGCTTCAACTCCATATAGTAACACTGGAAGAACGTAGCACCTCACTATCCGCATCTTGGTTCCCAAACTGAGATCACTGCAGCACAGCAAGGATCTCAACTTAATAAATGTAGACCGTGCCATTTCAATTCTGGATCTAATCTCTTGAGCGTAGTCCCATTGTACGTTGAGGGTAGTTCCGAGATAAGTGAATCTGTCGACTCTCTGGATCTCTTCGCTACCTGCCATTAGTGCCCCGGGATATAAATTTGTACGGCTGATAACCATGAATTTAGTTTTCTTAATATTGAGGTTCAGTCCATATGTTACGCTCACAGTTCGCACTCGGTCTAGTAAGGCCTGCAGATCGTTTAGGCTGATTGCTAGTAACACAGTGTCATCGGAGTAGCGGATATTATTCATGTATTCACCGTTCACTCGGATTCCCATGTCTAGGTTTGTGAGGGCTTCATTAAAAATCTCCTCAGAGTATATATTGAAAAGAGTGGGCGATAGCACACATCCTTGCCTTACTCCTCGCATGATCTTCACTTGGTCGGTCAGCTGGTCTTCGACCTTGACTTGAGCACGCTGGTTCCAGTATAAATTCATGATGATCCGAATGTCCTTCTCATCCAATCCTACTCTTTGTAGTGCGGTGACCATCTTCTGGTGCTGACAACGGTTAAATGCTTTGGCGTAGTGGCGACATCACAACTGACATCGCGGCATCTCTGAAGTAGGACTTGTAAGGTGAAAAGTGCTTCACGTGTACCCATGGAATTGCGGAATCCGAATTGCATTTCACCGACATTTTCTTTGCATTTCTTGTAAATTCTGGCATGTATGATTTTAAGAAAAATTTTAAGTGCATGACTCATAAGACTGATAGTTCGGAAATCTTCGCACGTTTTCGCAGATCGTTTTTTTGGTAGCGTTACAAATGTTGACAATAGCCATTCCTCTGGGATATTACCTGAATCGTATATGGCGTTGAACAGTTCAGTTAACTCCTTCATGCTCACTTCACTCATCACCTTAATAAGTTCAACGGGTATTTCGTCCGGACCTGTAGCCTTACCATTCTTAGACTGTTTTAAAGCAGCCTTTACCTCGCGTTCTAGAATTGACGGCCCTGTCATGCAATTTATTTCCGGAAGGTTGCCTCGGTCGTCCCAGAAAACTTCTTCGATATATATTTTTCACGTAACCAACTTCTCATTCACTGTCGTCGCCAGATTACCGTCTTTATTTATGAGGAGGTGTGTGTTTCTCCTCTTGTATTGACTAGTGGCTTCACGAATCCTTCGGTGGATATTTATATGATCGTGTTTCACTTGGAGCTCTTCGATTAGTTTACATTTTTCTTGCATCCATGTCTCCTTGGCTCTTCGTATTTCTATTTTAATTGTCTGGTTGGTTTCTTGGTATTTCTTCGCGTCCCTGTTTTTCATTAATCTTCTTTGTTCCATCATCTGCAGAATGTCATCAGTCATCCATTCTTTATTTTTTACTCTTTTTTTCTTTCCCAGATGTTCTTTTCCCGCATTCAGCATGACGTCTTTGATATAACTCCATTTTTGTTCTACACTCTGTTCTTGTTGTTGAGCCGTTTCTAGTTTTTGTCTCATTGTATCTCTCACGTTCTGACGAACTACGGGGGGTCTTTTAGAGTGTCACAATCCAGGTTCTGTTTAGGTTTATTTTTGATGAGTTTCTTTAGTTTGAGTTCTATCTGGCCCACTAATGGGTTGTGGTCCGATGAGACGTCTGCTCCTGGGAAGGTCTTCGCCGAAGTCAAGCTGTTCTTGAATCTTTTGTTAATGAGAATAAAGTCTATCTGGTTTCTGATGATATTGCTGGCTGTATCTGCAGGTGACTTCCACGTATAAAGTCATCTCGGGGGAAGTTTAAACCACGTGTTAGCAATGGTAAAATCTTCTTCCCAGCAAAATTGTATGAGTCGGTCTACTCTTTCATTTTTCTCGCCTAAGCCTTTTTGTCCGACGATGTCTTCTACACTGCTTTTGCCAACTTTGGCATTGAAATCACCCATGATGATGGTTAGCTCGTTCTTCTTGGTGTATTTTAGTGCTTTTTGTACAATTGCGTAGAACTCCTCGATATACTCTTCTGGTTTTTCTGATGTTGGAGCGTAAATTTGAATGATGTTCGTATTAACGGGTCTGATTTGCAGCTTCAGAATGACCCTGTCAGAGAGAGGTATCACGCTGATCACAGCCCCAGCGACCTTTTTGCTGAGAATCACCGCTACGCCATTCCAGTGATGTGGTTTGTTGTTTCCCGCATAGTATACCATATGCTCATCCACACAGCACTGTCCCGAGCTTGGCCATCTCATCTCGCTGATTCCCATCACGTCGATATTTAGTCTTTTCATTTCTTGAATGGTGTTGTGTATCTTTCCCCCTTCAAACATACTTCGAACATTCCAAGTACAGGTTTTTTTGTGAACGTTCCACGTGCATACTTTATCTTTATTAGTGTTTAAATATTGGTAAGGATTTAATGGTTGACAACCTGGGAAGCCTTACATTTTTGTGTTCTTCCTCCCCTGCCGGATCTTGGTATCCGAAGTCCATTATCAGTATCTTCTCCAAATTGGTTTACATTAACCATGATGAATGAACTTGGGACTATTTATGGGGTGGTTTCCCGTTGCCTTCCCCATCGCAGTGTCACAACCGATTGACTCATAATGTGAGTGGCGCCTGTGAGTATCTAGAATTAAGCCTACAGGATTTTTTTTTTATTTTCCCACAGCCTTAATCCAGTAATGAGATTACTGCTGCCTAATGTCATGTCCTCAGTTGATCCGCGGGTACTTATTTGGCTAAGCCTTATTCGTACCTGTCCTGTAATATAAAACATTATATTTGATAAAAATATTTTGATAAAACAATTTTATCATTTACACGTGTTGTTGTAGTCTATATTCATATATGGTGATTTGGCCAAATAGACTGAATAAATGACAATTTGACAGATGCAGCTTTATCAGTATGGTCGCTACCAAAAACTGTCAAAGTTCGGAAGTTCCTATTGTAAAGCTCTAAATACAAAAATTCGTAAATACGCATTTCTAACTTATTGGATTTCATTAGTATAAGTTAAAAAATACATATTTAATGTTTCTTTCTTTACATGATTTGGTAATACGACGTAGTTGAAAAATCTGATAAAATATATTTACGTTCTACTAACTGTTAACGGATCTTATCTTACTACATCGTATTATACTCGTATCTTACTACGTCTTATCTTGTACGTATCTACCAATTTTTTCTCTGATTGTTTCATAATTGGTAATAATTAATTCTACATTAGTTACATTTTTATTATTTCGTTAGAGCTGTATATTTTTACATTTGTGAAGTTTTGTAGTGATAACCTTAATTTTGGCTATACGACATCTATGATCAGATTTACATAATTTTATAAAGATACTTGTCGCCGGAGTTATAAGTTATATATATATAAGTTATATACCAGTATTGCACCATCAATTCAGTCAATTTTCTAAGATAAGGACGGAAATATTTGAGATAGAAATCCTTGAACTTTTTTTTTTCTAAAATAAGTTAATGAAAGTACTATATTATCTTCACATACCAAGTTTAATTGGAAAGAAATTGCAAGACCTACTTTTAGTAGTTGTGATGACACCGGCAGATAATTGAAAAATATATCATTTAAACCCAGCGGTACTTGCTCCACACTGACATCTAACTGTTAAAATGATTCCGATTTTGAATAAATGGTTAGGAAAAAGATTCGTAGTTCACATTTTTAGCTGACCGCTGTAATATTTGTATGAGACCTATTCCTCCGCGTACTGCATGCAATGATTATTGCATTGAGACTTATTGTAACGCTTACTGCATGCCAGAAGAACATCAGGTTTAATTTTATTACATTATCCAATGTGGATATTCTATAGGATTTTTAGTTACTGAATCGGTGTTGTTATTACCCGGTAGGTCTACTAGACAAACTTGATAAAACTGAGAATTATTGAAACATCCCTTTTCTCATTTTCTTTTAATATTTCAAATTTGAACGTATTACCGACGAATATAGACGCCAATGAGTATTTTCGTTGGTACTACTCTTGATTTTAACTTTCGGGTTTTGTAATGCGTTTATAGGCCATTGACAATGTACTTTAGAAAGGGTTTTTATTGTTTCATATGTCAATGGAACCCGAATATAAAAAAAAACACGGAGTGCTACCATTTAAAGGTGTGCGTTTTTGGGAAAAGTTGTGAAAAGTTGTTCAAAATAAAATTTTCTATCTAAATGTCACCTTTTAAAGCCAAAATTAATTTTAGTTTACAAAAATACAGATCACTACATTGTTTTATTGACCATACACCATGGCAATCGCTGTGACATGTTACGTGTTTCCATCTCTATATTCATTTCACAGTAGGTACGAATTGTCGGAATTGCCACAGTAACATTAAAAATTTCAAACGATGTTCTGAAAGAATAAACAAATAATTAATAAATCTATTACGTTCTATACCGTCCAAGAAAAAGTACAACTTGTAAGATGGTACTTTGAACCACGTGTTAGACCTGTCGATGAGGAGCGTCAAAACAGGGATATTGATATTTGTGCTTTTGTGGAAACTAGTCAACCCTGCAATAGTGTACAAATTGCTAGGGAAGTTAACGTGAATGCTCGAACTGTCCAGCGAGTTCTCAAAAGGAATGGGTATCACTGTTTTAAGATACAACCAATACAAGAACTGTTTCGGGAAGATAACTTTAGGCGGATGGAGTTTTGTGAATTTATGTTAGATAATTAGAATGAAAATGTACACTTCTTAAAAAATATTTTATTTTCTGATGAATCTTCATTTTCATTACATAAAAAACACAATCCATCCTTTGCAAGATATTATTCTCGGAAAAATGAGCACCTCAGTGTTGCAGTGCGAACGCAGCATCCGCAAAAGTTAAATGTTTGGACTGGGATGTTAGGCGAACATATTGTTGGTCCTTTTTTTATCGAAGGAAACCTAAACGGGCCCAAATATTTACAACTTTTACAGAATGAGATCATTCCAGCAGTTCGACGCCTTCCCGTTAATTTTCAGGAGGTTTATTTCCAACAGGATGGGTGTTCGGCTCACAACTCTAGAGCAACTACTGACTTCCTCAATCAAACGTGATCGACTGATAAGTACACGTAGTACAATTAAATGGCCCTCTAGATCCTGTGACTTAGCGCCTAACGATTTCTTTTTTTGGGGTTTTCTCAAAGAAAACATTTCTAGGCATAAGTTTGAGAGGTCACAAACCTAGTCGAATTAAGGGCAAAAATACTTCATTTCTCTGCAAGCATTACACCAGCTCTACTCCAAAATATGAGGAGAAATCTGTATGACAGATTTGGTTACTTTTTAGCACAAGGAGGTGGAATATTGGAGCCTTTAATTCATTAAACTGCTTTTCCAATTTTTATTTTTTGTTAGGTACATTTTACGAAGTTTGTAGGTTCTTAATTAGGTAGTATTTTTTGTGTTTAAGTTTGGAAGAATTTTATTGTTTTTTTTTTATTTAAAAGTTCAAACGATTTTTATTCTGATTTTTTTTCTTCTTTCTTGTCTTATTGTTAAAGCTTTGTCCATAAAATTTGTACAATTTTCAGTGACAATAAAGCATATTACTTATTTACTTACTTATTTATTTGTATTGCTATTAAGGCTAAAAAAATAACCAAAAAATTAGTTTTAGAGCATTATAATAAATATACTCGAGATGGGATTACAATAAATCTTAATTTCTATGGTCAACAAAACAATGTCGTTATCTGTATATTCAAAAACAAAGCAAAAAAAAAACACGGAAGCACGGAATTTTTCATTTTTGCCCCATACTCTTTTTTAATGGGGGTATAGGCATAGGCATTGCTTTACAGAAAAAACTTCTAACCTTCCTCTTCAAAGTGACGTTTGGTAAAAGTCTTTAGGATTCACAGAATCCGAGATAAGATTTTTAAGTTTTCCACTCACACCATTTTCGGCTCATTTTTCCATTTTCGACACAGTTTTAGTACATGCAATGGTACATTGTCAAGAAGGACAAAATAATTACCTTTAAAATGGTCTACAGTAGAAGGCTCTAGGACTAAGAAAGATTCGGTTTTTCAAAATTTTCTACTTTTAACGCTTTTTGCTATTTACGACAAAATACAAAAATTGCGTACGAAAGCTACACAAAACCCATTTTAATTTTTTTCGATGGGATACTCTGATTAAAAGTTTTATTTTATTTAAAAAATCGATTTCGCTCGCGTAACACATTCAAAGTCGCAGGTCGCTTCAAGCGTTGTTTCTGAAAAAAACGGTTCCTTCTACAGAAAAAGTGCTAATAGACATTTTTGATCAACATTATCTCAGCTTCATTTCTTGTTTGAACCATTTTTTTCTAAGGCGTAGAGATTCTTGGTAAATTGATGTTTTCCGTCCCCTCACCCTATACGATGGGCGTTTTAGGGGAAGACAGCGGGTAAAGGATTGACATTCTCAGGAAAATTTAGCTTGTTCGTACGATTTTTAGAGATTCAGCGGCATTTTCGTCTCTGACGACTGGAGTAACGTGAAATGAGGTGAGATTGATTAATTTTAACTTTATTTTGTTTATATTTTACACATTTTTGTATTTGTTCTATCTTTAAACACTTCACGTATTATATAAGTATCTGAAGAATAATGTTTTAACACTAGTTTTATTTTAATTTACATTTTCATTTTCAAGAAAATCCACATATCTTATAAACAAAGGGTGGTGGTCAATGGGTTGAGATTGATCATGAAGAAGCATGAAGTAGTGCTTTTAAATAAAATATGATCAATCTCAAGCCTGAATAATTCGGTCAAACAGTTTATCAAATTTTTATAAAGGGCTGAGATTGATTTTGCGGAGTGAGAATGATCACTCTATTTTTATGGTACTATTCTTTATTTATACCAAGAACAAAAGAACTTTAATAACTAAAAACGTGATTTAGAGCATTTAAAAAATAATGGATTTAACATTTTTTTATATTAATTTCTCTGCGAAAATGATACTTTTGTATTCTATCAGAATTCGTCTCAAGTGTCGGATCTGGTAGTAAAGCAATTAATTCCTTGAAGGGAACAGTGGGTAAATCATTTTCAATTATTTTGAAAATCTTCCTCGATCCTGCTGATTTAACGTCTTGAACTTCGATTTCTTCTCCTTCTAAAACTCATTTTACCTTATACAGATATAGCAAAATTCCGTCTTTTTCCGAGAAACAGACAAAAATTTCACCAGCAAGAATTTTCCTTCGTGATTTTTTCTAATGTAGCATAAAAGTATTTAACCTCCCCTTTATGTTTGTTATTATCAACATCATTCTTTTATCTAATTCAAGATTTTCATCTGCATCATCGTCACTGTACTCAAATGGTTTAGGTGCAGTAACACTTCCTGGTTCAGGTGCTAACAGTTTTCTTTTACGTCAAGATTTTTCAGAGCCGGAATGGTACCTCAAGGCTTTCAAAAAGTTAATAAGAGAGTATCTAAGTTCGACTTGATCAATAGAGTCTTGTGGTAGTTTTTCCAAAACTCGATTGAGGTTGAATGGTGCAATGCCACATGCACCAAAACCAGAAAGTAAATTTCTTTTTACAGCACTTTTCTCTCCGTGTGATTTTTTAGGTGGTACTTTATTAATGCTTTCAAGTGTTTGCTTTAAAATCTTGGGAAATATATTTTTCGGAATGCCAGAGGTTTTGGAATTTTGTATTTTTCATGATGTTAATGTTTTCCTCCAGCCAATGCAATATCCAATGGCTGACAAATTTTGATAGATTTGGCTGACAAGCATGCAAATATTATATCATTTTCTTCACATTGTCCCAGAACGTCTGGATTAAAATGCGATGCTAGGTTGTCTCCTATTAACACCTTTTTTCCATCTAGTTGCCTAGCACGTGGGAAGAAACCAGTGACAAACCTATCATTGAATGTTGACATATCAATCCAACCATGTGAGGTTCGATTATATCATGTCCCCAGTGAGAAACACGGCTGTTCGCAGATTAAGCTGCCCTTGATACCATTTTCTGTCCAACTATTTCATAAATTTTCCGACATGTATAAGACGTAAGGTGGCAGAAGTATGCCTGAGGCGGATTCACAAATCATAATAAATGTAGTAGATTTTGAATGGTTCCATATTTTTTCGAGTAGATCTGAGTAGAACCGAGTACCTCTTCGGTAGATGCACAATTTTTTTCCGGGGTCATCTGAGACGTTGGAATCGTCATAATTAAAAATATTTTCAACAGGAACGTTTTAAATCGTTTATTTTAAATTGTCAAAGTATTTTTTAATCAGGTCCGGAGATACTTCTACTCGGCTTTGGTTAATATTAGTTGCTAATCGTTTACCAGCAATACCTCGATGTCTCGTCAAAAAGCTAATTATCCAGTCAATTTGAGGGATATTCTCCTTAAATCTAGATAACTTATATCACTTTTGTCCAAAAAACTAATGTTAATGTTAAAACGCGATTAATAATGAGTATTTAAGGCTCCCCCAAACCAACGCGAATTATTCGCAGCGGATTCGTGACGGAAAGTTCGCAGTCTAATTCCTGACGGAATTCGTAAAGAACTTCATATTGAAGCGAATATATTCGCGTCATACTCGTATGTGTCTAGTATTGAGAAGAGTTGGTGACAACGAAAAACAAAGAATACTACTCAGTGATCTCAATTCTTCACAAAAATGTATACATCATCAGATGAAGAAGAAGCTCTTGTAATGTTAGCAATGGAGGACGACAATTCAAGGTAAAATTATTATCTATAGTTATCCTAAAACAACAATATGGACTATATTATGAATTTAATCTTAGGAAAAGAAGAAAATGGGTTCATGATATCAATCTAGAAAGACTGAAATGTGGGGAATATCACACGCTGATGCCTCAATTACGAAAAGACGATAAAAGATGCTACATTTATTTTAGAATGACAATAGATTGTTTCGATGAACTGTTGCACCTTGTAGAAAATGATATTAGAAAATCAGACACGAATTACCGAGAAGCTATTTCTCCCGAAGAACGGTTGGCCATAACATTAAGGTAAGAAAATGAAAAAAAAAAACTGCAGGCATTATTTATATCATTAATTTACTACAGTAAAAGAGAATAAGGATCAAAATAACTCTAAAATATACTTTATGTATTGTAAGGGTCAAAGGAATTGACATAGTTGGAAACTGATGGATTATGAGAAGCTGCTTGGTTGCAACTCTGCGCCAAGTTGTGTAGTGTAACATAATTATTTTCACAATTCACTTCATAGAACCCAGAAGTATTCGATTGTTTAGGTAATGCAGTGTCATTTGGTGAAGGTAGGGATACAACCGAAATACTTCCGACGGAAGAGGGGTTTTGATAGGTGTCTGTACTTTCAGCTCTAGATTGATGGCTATTCAAAGAACTTTCCTCCAATTGAAGCAACTCCTGCTCCATGATAACTTGCGCAATCTTCATTTTTGTTTCAATTTGCCTTCTAGGAGAGAAAGATTTTACCGTAGAAGCATGAGCCAAAAACAGTTGATCGGTAGCATCATGCACTACTCTCTTTTTGCTCTCAAAATAACTGATCATATCTTTCACAGATGTGGATGGCTCAGAATTGCGTTTTCTGTTTGTTCTGCCTGTAGAAGGAGTTTCATTTGAAAGAGTAACCCTAGGAGCTTCATTTCGAGTAGGTTTCGATGAGGAGGGTTGAATCTTATTCTGGGAATCATCTGTCTGAGTTGTTAGTAGATTTTTACTACACGTTGGTTTCTGTACTGCGGAATTTTCATCCGTTAATATATTTTCGGGTGATTCTATATTTGGGAATGCTTCAGATTCTTGTGTATCAACATCTGTGACATTGGATGCAGTCTTAGCAAAATTTAGGAACGGTTTGAACGATTCCGTATGATCTGCCCATATCCATTTTTTTTATCGCTTGCCGCTTGTCCAGTTCTAGTTTTATTAGTTCTTATGTACTTAGCGTACGTATCACGCAGATTCCTCCATTTTTTTTTAATCTCATCCCCTGAAACAAAATACTCTTTTTTAGGTATCTGGCTACCGGAGATACATTTTATACAATAGGCCATAGTTTTAGAGTCGGGTTTTCGACTGTAAGTGCCATAGTTGTAGAAGTTTGTGAAGCTTTATGTAGAAATTTGCAACATATTTACTTGCTCGAACCAACTACAGAAATATGGAAAAAATCTGAAGAAGGTTTTAGAAATACCTGGCGATTCCCAAATTGTATTGGTAGCATCGATGGCAAGCATGTTACTATCAAGTGTCCAGACAAAACAGGATCTAATTATTGGTGTTATTTGAATAAGTTTTCTACAGTATTAATGGCTATTGTTGGCCCAGATTATAGATTCATTTCAGTTGATATTGGCGGTTTTGGTAAAAACAGCGACGGTGGAATATTCGAAGCTTCCAACATGGGAAGAAGATTTGAAACAAATCAGATGGGTGTACCTGAGCCGAAAAATCTCCCAGGCCAGAATAAATTTTCCCCCGATGTCTTAATTGGAGACGAAGCCTTTGCACTAAAACCATACTTGTTGAGGCCCTTTCCATACAGTCAAAGCAGAACAGATATTTTCAAGGAAAATTATAATGTGAGGCTCTGTAAAGCGAGAAGAGTAGTAGAAAACGCTTTCGAAATATTGGCACAAAAATGGCGTATATTCTACAGACCAATGGAAACAAAAATTGATACTAGTATTCTCATTGTGAAAACTGCATGTATTTTGCATAATTTTCTAAGGACAAAAAAATGTGATGATAGATTCATAGAACTTTTAGATCCACCAGAGCCTGAACTTGGAGCATTTCAAAATTTGGACAATGACCCAAGGAGAGCTGCAAGACTGGCATTTTCTGTTCGAGAAAAATTTGCCACGTATTTTAATTCAGGACTATGAATAGATTGTTCACGATGAAAATAATGGACTCTTCTTGCAGTAAATATTTACGAACAACGAAAATCGTACTTGTCTGAACTTGTATACTTACCACAGTGGAAACAATTCAGTGCGAATCGTATGCGGTACGGAATTCCGCAGGTAATGCGAATTTTCCGCGTTGGCTTTTATTCTTCATATATGAACACAGATTGCCCACCTATTCCTTTCATGGTACTTGTTATTTAAAGTTCCGTAGGCAAATCTGTTTCTTGCGACTTATCTTAGCGAGAATCCATTCAATACATCGTGCAACACCTGATTAACTTGTTCATTAAAATTACCCTACGTTCTACTGCCTAATTTTCTTTTGCACGTTCTTCCCATTTTGATTGATATTCTTAAATCTGTAATAAAAATTATAAATTAATTTCTGGAACGTACGTAACGTGGGGTTAGATTGATCACTTGATCAATGTCACCCCATTCATTATTATCCGTCATCTTAAAAAAGCTGGAGTTAGTTAAAATGCTAGATACTTAAAATTACTATTGCAGAATCATACAAAACAATTTTATAACACTAGAAATACCGAACTTACCTCCGATTTTTCTTAAAATCAAAAGCACATAAACTATAAAAATAGGCCAAAAATGATGGTTAATTTCAAAGAAATAGAACTTCTTTCCAATTTCAATTGCAAAGTAGAATAAAAAAAAACAGAGAGCCAAGAAATGAGTATCTCCACGAACAGAAACAATTTTACAGTGTTGCCGATTGTATATACATATATTTATATACAAAGACAAATGATAAATGTCATTCCGTGAGATCAATCTCACTCCATTTTACGGTAAGTATTATTTTCTTGTGCATTTAGGTACATATATACACACCGTTTCAAGCATCACAATTTGATCACATCTTGGTTACCGTTAGTCCTAGAATATTTTACAATTGACTATTTTAAAGTATAAAAATAAGCTTTCTTTTTTGTTTAGTGATAAATACCTAAATGTAATAGAAAAAAAAGTTATAATGAGAAATTTAGTAAACTTAGGAAAAATCGTTTAAAGTAGAAAACTTTAAAGAAGAAGAAGACATTTTTTAATCTGGATTTAAATTAGTTCTAAAGCCTTCTACAGTAGACCATTTTAAAGGTCATTTATTTTTCTTTCTATTAAATGTTCCACTGCATATATCTAAACTGCGTAGAAAAAAGTTTGCGAAAAAATAGAGAAACTAACCAAAAATTTGTGTGATCTTTGAAACTTTGAAAAATCGTATCTGGAAAACTGTAAATCATAAAGTTTCTACCAAACGTCATTTTAAAGAGGAAGAATAAAAGCTTTTTTCTGTCAAGCAATGCCTATATCTATACTCCAGTGGAAAAAAGTTATGGGACAAAAACAATCGCGCTTATTCCCGTTTTTTGCTTAGCTTTTTGAATATATTTTTGTAAAAAAAAATTATTTTTGTCTGTAAAGGGTATCATTTCGGTAGAAAATTTAATTTTGACTTCTGTAGATGTAGATCTGTAGATGTATATGTACGAAAAGTACATAGAGTTTACCCAAATGCACCCTAGTGCATAGGGATAAATTCACCCTTTTCTAAAAAACGCACCCCTTTAAATGGTAGCACTCCGCGACTTCTTCATATTTGAACGTCCATTGACCATATGAAACAATAGAACTACTTTAACGTTGTAGTTCCTTTTAGACGTATTTTTTTTTAACATAATCAATAACCTATTACTACACATAATAAATCGGTATACAAGTTTATTAATCTGTTTTTCACAGCAGCACTAAAGGGCCTTAGCCTTGAACTTAAATATCTAAATAAGAATAAAAATAGGTTGCTAGTTATGTACAAATAGTTATATATAACTCTATTACACACTATAATAGTATCATTTCGTTAATCAAATGAAGCCAATTGTTTGATCATCTCTTACATAAAATGTACGCACAATTTCGTTTCATGCGTAGAACGACAAGTGATTTACTTGTCAATTAATTTCAATAAAATCGACAATTGAATAAGCATTTTAACACTCAGCAATTGTTACCATAAATAACAATTGCTTCGGATATAAATGCAATTGCAATTGATATGTACCATTGCATGCAGGAAAGACGTATACCGGCAGTAAGATAAGGTTAATGTTTTGATTAAACGGATATCTATTTAGCATTATTTATATTAAGCAATTTATTTATTAATCTGTGAGAAATATAATGCGAGCGCGTGAAGATGTAGAAGATCGGATCAATTGAAGACTAAAATGAAATGTTCTTACTGTCGCTTTAGAAATCGATACATACTTTAGTAGGGGAGAAATATTATTAAATTTTACATTATATTCTTTTTTAAATTCAAAATTTGAATGATAAGGTTCGTTCGCTAGATCTTTTTATGCATAAAATTATTCATACTCATCAGGCCCATATACTGACTTGCTTCCTGCTAAAATATCGAGAGAATTTTTTTGTTTCTGCTTTCGAAAGAACTCTGCCTTTTTTTTGTTGCATCTGCAGCCATTTTATCCGCTCTAGTAATTTGATAGTCATCTGCCGCGGGTGAATAATTATGAGAACTTGACACTGTATTTATTCCTATTTCTATGTGAGTGCTCAATCACCTCACCCAGCTCAACCACTTACCTCAATCACTTATCTCACTCGCTCACCTCTCAATCACCTTACTCATTTCTCTCACACCTCACTCACTCACCTCACTCACTCTTCTCATTCACTCACCTAACTCACCCACCTCACTCACTCACTCCACTCATTCACCACACTCACTCAACTCATTCACTCCTAAATACCTATAGTTCCATCAATTTTGCTCCGATCACTCTGAAATTTAACTGAAGAGTTAAACTATCGAATAAAAAAATTCAAAAATACCCTACCTCCCATTAAGTATGTAAGGGCTCGTTGAAATTTGTATTTGTTGAATATTTGCAGGCTATAAGGATTGTAATTATTACGATTTACCTTTTATTTAATGCCGTTACTAGAGGGCGTTATGGTTAAATCTATCACTTTTTACATTTTCATAAAAAATTCAAATGGAAGAATTTAAGTTTCTATCTAAAATGGCATACAGTGACGGTGAACACTTTGTATTAGTTTCTTTATTCGTGTTGAAAATACTGTATATTTTGTCCAAGATATAGACGGTGGCCTATGTTATTGGGTTACTAAAAAAATTATAGGTATATCTATCTATATAAAAGGCTATGATGAATTCTCACACTGTAAGTCTAGTAAACCAACGGCGCCATCTAGGAAAGAAATATGAACTAGCATATTTCAATCATATTTATAAAAATAAAATGACGTGTAACAAATGTCAACGCTTTACCAAAATAAAATTAAATAAAGGTAAATAAAATTAAATCAAGTTAAACAAAATAGCGTAGAATGAAATAACTTGTTAAACGTTTTGTGGTGGGGTTAGAATAGTTCGTCGGCTCGTGACGTACGATACATCATTGGACAGGAGAGGCGGTAGCGAATATGTTGAGTCAGAAAAAACACACATTGCGGCATTGCTTAGAGGGTATTACATCATATCTTCTTTGTTATTGGTCCTATTGTAGCGTGTGATACGTTAAATGAAAGATAAGGATATCACGAATATATTAAGATAAAAAATAAACAAAACGACTACCAAAAGGGCACTACACAGTGTCTTCATTAATAATGGACGTATAGTTACATACGAGATGTCATAACTATGCACAAAAATATTTTAACTAAAAGACAAATTTTGATTTATTGACTTAAAGAAGGCCGCTGGCTGAGTACAAAATAAACAATAGAACGAATCCTAACATGCGACATAGTAAATAAAAGAGGAGGATATAACGAATGTATTTAGATAGAAAAAAATAAGCGTAGCGACATAGAACATATCACATGACACTATGGATGATAATAGACATACTTGCTTTATATGTACAGCATAAGGTAAATATAAGGTAAATTCGCTTTATTGACCTGAAAAGCCAATGACATCAAATATGCAGGGTATCGTAAAAAATATCATTTCAGGTCAGAAGTGCACCAGATCATACTTTATAGTATTTATTTGAATTATAAGCAAAAAGTTTATTATTTTAAAAATTTAATGACTGACTAGGTGACAATGACGTGCAAAGTTACTAGTAGTTAATAATAGAACTGAGATTATTGTACTTTGAATTTGCAATAGTTGCAGAAAAATATATTACAAAAATGTGTATCTCTATACTACTGGTATTACCTAGATTAGATAAGAGAATGCACAAAAACGTTGTTTATAAACGTCTATGAAATATAAGCTATATTTTAATCAGAAAATATAGAAATACGCTTTTTATAAAATTCTTTGTTGTCTGCAAAAGATAAACAATGTAAAATTACTTTACAATCGTTAAAGAAACAATAAATCTTTGTTTTTTTAATGTCTTTTATTAATTTATTTTAACTTTTTTTTCTTTTTTCGATTAGTAGTTTATTTCCAAAAGACATTTAAAAAGACTACAATGCCACAAACCATTAGTTAAACTAATATGTATTTCTTGAATAATGGCTTCACCAATCATTATGCCCCTATTTCACTTTTACTATGTTTCCAGACTTCCCGTCATACCATCATTATATTTTTATTCTCTTTGCTATGCCAGCTTCTCTAAGTATTATAGTATTGTATTGTATAGTAGTATTGTATATTTCTCCAGAAGTTTGTAGCTTCATCTTATTTCGCCGTCTCCTTTCGAAGGTTGGCGATCCAAATGGCAATTGTAGCTGTGGAAACTGCTGCACGAAAGATTTCTGTGGATGAGCGGCGATACCATCTCCTCAGGTCTTTCAGCCACGAGTTCTGGCCTCTTCCAACTGATCTTTTGCCCTGCACTTTACCTTTCAATATGATTTGGAGTAATTCATATCTTTCACCTCTCAACACATGACCCAAGTATTGTAGTATTCTCTCTTTGATTATGCTGAGTAATTCTTCTTGTTTACTCATGAGCCGAAGTACCTCACCATTAGTAATTTTTTGTATCTATGGAATTCTCAGCATCCGTCTGTATATATACATTTCAAAGGCATCTATTCTTTTTTCTGTTTCAGAGTCCATTGTCCAACTTTCACAGCCATATTCTGAGCTCGAATTCTGAGCTCTAAACTAAGGTCTGATCTTGTGTAAAAAGTTTTTTCATGTTCATGAGTGTTTTCCTCGCTTTTTCGATTGTTGACAAAATTTATTTTTTTTGGGTTACATTGGCTGTTGATATTTGCTCCCAAATATTTTATGGAAGTTACCTGTTCTATTATTTGTCTCTTGGCGTACAAATGTACGTTTGTTGGTGCCTTTGAAAATACTAGAATTTTAGTTTTGGAAACATTTAGAGGTAAACCGAACATTTCGCTACGACGAACTACCGCATTTATTATATTTTGTAGTTCTTGTGCGTTGCTTGCTATTAGGACGGTATAATCAGCGTACCTCATGTTATGTATGCTGGTTCCGTTAATCTTGATTCCACCTTGAACCTCGTCTAATGCTTTTCTGAATATAGATTCCGAATACATATTAAATAATAGTGGTGATAAGACGCAAACTTGTCGCACACCTCATCAGATTCGTTTATCTTCGGATGTTGTGTGCTCTATTTCAATTGTTGCCGTTTGATGCCAATACAGTTCTGAGATAATTCGCAAGTCTTGTTCGTCAATTCCAATTGTTCTCAGAATTTCGATCATCTTTTGATGGTTAACGCAGTCAAATGCTTTTCGATAATCAATAAAACATGCATATACATCTACAATCATGTCTCTGCATCGTTGTGTTAACACATTTAAGACAAAAAGAACTTCTCGTGTTCCCAATCCATTTCGAAATTCGAATTAAGTGTCACTCATCTGAAACTCACACTTCTTGTAAATTAGTGTATAAATGATTCTGAGAAAAGTTTTAAGGACATGAGACATCATGCTTAATATTCGATAGTCATCGGAGTGTGAGGCATTGGATTTTTTTGGTAATGTTACGAATGTTGATTTTAGCCAGTCTGATGGTATTTTACCCGTGTCATATATCTTATTGAATAGTGCTGTTATTAAATCGAAACTTTTACTTTCTTTGTCTGCAATTAATTTAAGTATTTCGACATTGATATTGTCCGGACCCGGTGGCACTTGCCTTCTGACTTTTACTGCATAAATAACTTCTTCTTTTGTTATTTTTGGATCTTTTTGATTTATTCGATCATCCGTGGATGGTGGAGAACAAGGTCTATCATCGTCAAAAAGTGTCTGAATATATTCTTTACATCTCTCCAGTTTGTCTTTTGTACCTATAATTATCTCGTTGTTATTATTTTTTGATATTGTTTCTTGTCTTTTTCTGTATCTACCTATCATTTCTTTAACTTTTTTATGAACATTGAAGGTATCGTATCTTTTCTGAAGTTGTTCGATTTCTAGGCATTTGGTTGATATCCAGTTCTCTTTAGTTTGTCTGCACTTTTTTCTAATGATTTTATTGACTGGTTTGTACACTATTGGGTTTGTTTTATGTTTTCGTCTTACGTCCATAAGGTCCACGATCTCTTGCGTTATCCATCCTTGTTTTCTCTCGTTTTTCGTGAACCCGATGTCGTCTTTTTATATCTTTGTTATTTTCGTTTTTAGAGCAGTTCATGTTACTTCAACGTCCGTCTGTACCAAGTTCTCTAGCATTTCTATTTCTTTCTTAATTTTGATACTTATTTCATTTTTCTTTTTAGGGTTCCATAAAATCCATTATAGCTGGATTGTGATCGCTATGAATGTCAGCTCCTGGATATGTTTTAGTAGATTTTATGTACTTCTTGAAGTTGTTATCGAGCAAAATGAAGTCAATTTGATTTCTAACATTTTATCTTTTCTGTCTGCAGATGATTTCCAAGTGTATAGCCTTCTAGGATGTTGTTTGAAGAAGGTGTTGGCTACTAACAGGTTGTTGAGTTATGTAAAACTCAATCGTCTTCACAGGTATTTTTGATCTAAACGTCTGCTACCAGGTGATTTTGATCATGCTCTCGTACTACTTCCAGGACGCTCTACCATTTTGGCATCAATTGGTGCCACACCTAGACTCTTCCTAATGAGTTCATTATTAACTTTTTCCCTTTTTGTCCTAACATTAGTTGGATAAAATTTAAAATTCCCTTTCATTTCTCTGTAATTATTCATAATACAATTCTTTCTTCAACAACAAAAATTTTATTATATACTGCACATTAATTTGAGTCACTAAATACTAATGTAGATACGTATACGTCAATATCATTTAAAACAATAATATAAATTTGATTTTAAATAACACCCTTAATGAGCATATATTATCTGATCACTTTTTTAAAAAATACCTTTCACTTGAAGGTCTTGTTATTTCAAAACAATTTTTACTTCTTTACTTCTTTACTAAAGCAAGGATGCTGTTTGTCACCTACGCTATTTAAAATCTATCTAGAAAATCCTTTAGAATTTAGAAATGTAAAAATATGGGTATATCTCTCAATAATACAAGGGTGTACTGTGCGGTGCATTAGGCTTTGCAGATGACCAGATATTACTTGCAGAGCATTATGAAGATAGTGAATATATGATGCGAAAATTAGTAGAAGAATACAAAAAGTGGGGCTTAGAGCCTATATCGACAAAACGGAATACATGTGTACCGGCAGATAACAACAAAGCATGGTACATAAGGAATATTAATAAGAAATAACAGATTGTACGAAATATAAATCTCTGGACATTACGAATGGTATATTGCGAATGATGGACAGATAGATAAATCTATTATATACAAAAAGAACGAAGAAAGAGAAGCAGTGAGACAGCAGAATAGTATATTGTGGGATAAAAATATAACAAAAGAAATAAACATACAATATAATTATGACAGCATCATAAAAATATAACCAGTTATAGCAGTGAGATGTGGTCGCTGAAAAAAAGAACCCTTAAAACCTTAGAGGCAACCGAAATGGATTTTTAGTGACGTGCTACTGATAAATCAAGGTTATCTGGGGTTAGGAATAATAGAATTCGAGAAATTACGAATGTTAGGTATGCAATAACCGAAGACATTAGAATAAACCGACTAAGATGTTATGGTCACCTTCAGAGAATGAGAGAAGATCGTTTACCTAAACAGATTCTGCATTGCATACCATAAGGTAAAAGGAAGAGAGGAAGACTTAGATCAAATTGAAGAGAAAGCATTGACAGAGAGATCAGAGAAAGAGAGGTACACGTCAAATTGTGAGAAGACAAAGAGTCATGAAAACTGTAAATCGGAAGACGTCGGAGAAAACAGTAAAGGAAGACATACAGAAGAAGAAAATGTATTAACTCGATTGTATATACAGTGCGCACATAAAATATGGAAACTTTAGATATCTGTGAAGATATCTGTATGAAAGATATCTGTGACACCCTGTATGATATAGTAACAAAATGTTGGTTATGTTTATTCAGGCTATTGACTATGTTCAAAAAAATACTACTAAAAGGAACTACAACGTTAAAGGGGTTTTATTATTTCGTATGGTCAATGGATCCCTAAATAAGAAAAAAACGCGGAGTGCTACCAATTAAAGGGGTGCGTTTTTGAGAAAGGGGTGAATTTATCCCTATGCACTAGGCTGGATTTGAGTGAATTCTATGCATTTTTCGTACATATACATCTTCAGAAAAGTTGTTCAAAATTAAATTTTATATCGAAATATCATCTTTCAAAGTAAAAAATAATTTTCTCTGACAAAAATATGCGCAGTTTTAGGTATATGTGTATAGTGGTTCATTTAATAGAAAAAAAATTAATTATTTATTATTATTAAGTTTTATCATCATCATCTTGGTGCTACAGCCCTTAGAGGGCCTCGACCTTCTCAAGCTTTCTACGCCATTCTATTCTGTCCCTCGCTTGCATTTTCCAGTTGCCGACTCCGATCTTCTCGTCATCTTGTGTTACCCCGTCCATCCACCTTAGCTTTGGTCTACCCCGTCTTCTCATTCCTACGGGTTGCGCTGTTAGAATCTTTTTTATCATGTTTGACTCAGGGGCCCGGGCTATATGTCCTGCCCACAGTAGGCGGTTTCGCTTATTATTATTATTAAGTTTTACCGTATAATATAATAAAAAAGAAAGCTTATTTTCTTTACTTTAAAATTGAAAATAATTGTAAAATATACTAGGACTAACGGTAACTAAGATATGGTCAAATTGTGATGCTTTTAACGATTTGTATATACCTAAATGTACCAGAAAAGTATACTCCAGTTGTCATAGACAAGAAATGTCACTAAACCTCTAAAATTCATACAAACAAGCTGAATTTTCTGAGAATGTCAATTTTTAAAAATACGTATAGCCCTGATGATAGCCCTGATGATCGCCAACCTTCGGAACGAAGATGGCACTTGAAGAAGTCAATTTTTAGACCCCAAAAAATATGCAAAAAATTTGCCACTACTATCCCCGGGTTTCCCTCTAAAACCTCCACTCGTATATGGGTGAGACAAAAATTAATTTACCAAGAATCTGTACGCCGTAGTAAAAAACGTTTCCAACAAGAAATGAAGCTGAGATAATGTTGATCAAAAATGTTTATTAGCACTTTTTCTGTAGAATGAGACGTTTGTCAGAAACAACGCTTGAAGTGACCGGCGATTTTAATTATGTTACGCATGCGAATTTGTATCAACGTGTTCTATCGACAAAAATTAAAGATAAAGGTAAAGAGAGATAAAGTTTTAAAGATAAAGAACGCAGCTTTCGTACGCAATTTTTGCATTTTGTCGTAAATAGCAAAATCGTTAAAAGTAGACAACTTTGAAGAACCGTATCTTGCTTAAAATTAGTTGAGAACCTTCTACAATAGACCTGTTAAAGGCAATTATTTTTTCTCTTCGTATAATGTACTATTACATCTACCTAAAACTGCATAGAAAAAAGTTATAGAAGAATAGTTTATTTAAAATCCTTTATATAAGGTATATAATTTAAAATCCTTTTCGGGCTACATCATAGAACGTTTTCGGGCCAAAAAGCCTATCATCAGTGTTTTGTTACTAGGTGCACATGAGTCAAGTGTGTCACACCTTCTTAAAAACTAAGAGGATTTTAAAAATGATGCAGTACAATATTGCTTGTTTTCGAGAATATGTCATATTGTTGTGTATAATTTGTGCACTTGTTTTATTAAAACATCTGGATTACGAAATCCAAATTGGTTTTATCTTTCTCAACAAAAGTTTTTTAACCACTTTAGACATGACTGAGAGCAGACTAATTAGGCGGTATGAGTTGACTTCTTTTGAATCTTCACCAAGTTTTTTTATGAGTATAATTTCTGCCACTTTCGATGAATCTCTAAAAATTATACGATCGAGCTCAATTTTGCTGAGAATAAATTTTTTAAATAAAATTTGTATTAACTGGACGATAAAAGTTCGATATCTTTTGATCAGAGTGTCTTATTGATAAAAATCAAAACGAAGGTGAAATGTGCACTTTTCGTACGCAAATAATATTATATATTTATATTAATAATATACATTTATTATTAAAACTTAAATATTTCTTATAAAATAATAGAAAAAACTTTTTTATTTAAAAAGTTAATTTATTTATTTTTCCGGGATTTTCCAATTGTTTCGGGAGGTAAAAGTAGACCAGTTCTTATTTTCGAACTATCCCAGTTAAAAAAAAAGTAATTTGATATTTCATTCTAAAAAATAAACGGGGCTCCGAAAGATCTACCTTACACTTTAACGTAGTGGTATGAGTACGATCACTTTAATGGGTTATAATTTTTTACACTTTCTCTGTGTATGCCGTCTATAAATTGGATCATACAATCTAGATCTTCGCTTATAATCTGTTCTTAAGCTCTTAATGTTAACAGACAATGGAAATATGATTTTAAGAAAAAATTGCTGTCTTGGTAACTACTGGTCATAGAAGGTTCTTTGTTTTAAAGATTGTGTTTTTCACGACCTTTTCAGTGCGTCTACTAACAAGCGCGTGACATAGAAAATGCCAAAGTTATTATACATTTTTATAAAAGCGCTAAAAGATCAGCACTTTTTTTCAAACGGTTTTCAAACAATTTTGACAAAATATTGAATTTTTTTAATATACCTTAAAATTTAAGCCTCAAAGAATCGATTGCGAACTACTAATTACCTCTAGAGTCACTGTTTGGTTACTTTAAGCGGCCACTATACTACTCGCGAAGTTGATCGAAGTTCAACGAGTACGAGAGTGTAGACAGGTACTTCTGCGACTTCGCTTCGACTCGTTCTACTTCCGTTCTGTGTCGGTTTTTCGCGTCCGAGTCAAAGGGCCCGAAGTTCGAATACGAAGTCTCACACTTCATTACTCGACTTCACAAGTATGTAGAGAGTCACCTCGCCTTGATTAACTTCACTTCGACACTTCCTCCGAAGAACTTTGATCAAGAGTGTAGACGGCGTTTTAGGTTAGACAAGTACAGCTGTTTAAATAATCGCTCTCCGGAATAATCAAATTGGATAACTTACAAACTTTTTGATCGATTCAGCTAAGATTTACCACACGTTAATTAACTCATTAATTGGCATAATTTCAAGTAATTATAATACATGTCATTATGCAAAGAACAAAGTATTAACATTTATAAATTACTGCAAAAATAAGAATTTTTTGACGTTGTCTCGATCAATTGTTTATGTATTTTAATTTGGAAAATTGCAAATTAAAGAAAATTTTAAGAAAAGAAAAAGAGAAATCAAACTATTTTTACCACTGTGCTTTCTAAAACTTACAAAGCAAACAGCTTGATAAATTACTCGGCAATGGAATCTAAAATTGCATTCCACATGCCGTTCATCATGGTCAAAATTCGTAGTGAATTCAGTTTCTGGTACTCCAAGCGGAGTAAAGTAATAAAACAATGACGGTATTAGATTTTTGTTTCAATACAGGGCAGCGACAAGCCGCTTATACGTATTTCGACCTCTTTAGGTCTCCTTAGAACGGTATAGCCACTGCTCTGAACCAGTACCTTTCCCGTCCTAGACAATAGTTATCAAAATAACTATATACGGACGTAACTACGCCATCTAAAACAAAAAGAGAAATCAAACGATTTCTATCTGGCGAAACCGAAATCAAAATTTTAAGATCTACAACTTTTATTTGAATATTTTAATCCTTAACAGGGCGAATAAGAAACGTTTTATATGCAAAAAATTAATTTTTTCACTTTTTATAATTGTAAAAAAAACAAAGCAAAATCAGCTGTATATCTTCAAGGATTTCTCGATATATACTTACATCTAAGATATACAATCTTAAGAAAAGCAAAGCGAAACTTTCCCTAATTATACACAAAACATATTCTTATATATATATATATATATATATATATATATATATATATATATATATATATATATATATATATATATATAAGAATATGTTTTGTGTATAATTAGGGAAAGTTTCGCTTTGCTTTTCTTAAGATTATACTGCTAATGTCTCTCTGCAATCATATTATTTAATTATTTTTTTATTACTAATTTAATTTTTTTATTTAATTATACTCATTAAACTGCACATTACGCGTATAATTATTATTCTTATATTTTAACTCACTTTAACGATACACCGAAGAAATATTTCATCAATTGAAAGAAGTATTTTACCTTGGAAACGCTAGCGGAAGGAAAGTTTATATATTTCATTACCAACCAATGGTAAACTTGAAGGTAAAACTTCAGCAAAAAATTAAACAAGTTTCCATTAGGACGTCAAAAGTTTGTTTATTTAAATTTTATTATGTATCGTCTGCAAAAGGTCATTGGCACGGTTACTTTATAGTAAATTTATATTATATTTATATTTAAAATTTCAACCCAAGGTAAATAATGATCGCTATTAAACTTAAATAATTTTGTTTAATTACACAATATATTCTAGTAAGTCTACTAAATTCTTTTCATATTATCAGTGACAAAACGATGTTCATGTAGGAATATAGCTTTTTTAATTACCGTAATTGGCTGAAATTGATCACTCTAAACTTATTCAGTCAAAAATATGATAGTAAGTTGTAAAATTAATAAATATAAGGTTGAATGCTCGAATAAATGAACTTTGGTCAAATAAAAGGCATATATCAAGCACAGTTTAATTTAATCTTGCCCAAGTACTTTCGATCCCTAGATCATCTTCAGGGGCAATTCGTCAATAGCGAATAGGCCGCAATTGACGAATTGCCCCTGAAGATGATCTAGGGATCGAAAGTACTTGGGCAAGATTAAATTAAACGGTGCTCGATATATGCCTTTTATTTGATCAAAGTTGTAAAATTCACTAAATAAATTTTACTAATATGATTCAACAAGATCTATATTAAATATTTTTCTATAAAAAATATTTTTTTGAATAAGATTTTGACTAAAAATGCAAACAACTGGATGAACAATTTCATACCCTGAATGGGGCGAAATTGATCACCCCTTTTTAAAAGAATGAAAATAGTACCCTATATGTAATTCTGAAAAAAGTATGCTTGGGCGAAATTGATAATTTCAATTTAAACCACAGTTATATGCTAATATGTCCACGTAATATTAGGTTAATTAAACAAAAGATCATTTTAGTACATACAAAAGGAGTGAATATAATTCACTCCTCTATTTTACTATAGATGTAGAAATAACAAATTATTATAATTTTTTGTTATTCTTCCTTTTCTCTGTATTTTTAAATTTTTTTACATTTTCGGATTATAACAACTTCCCCGCCTGCGATTTTTATTTACAAAATTTTTATTTTTATCTATAAACAAGAAATGTTTTTTTTAATCAAAACATAAACATAAAGACCTCTTGAAATCATTTCATAATTTTTCATTATCCCCGTCAATGCACATCTCATCCATTTTTCCATAATATTAAAAAAACTTTTCCCCGTCAATGTATCTAAGCGGACAAAAAAAGTAGGTTTTGTTTATTCATGATACTTGTAAATAAGTTATTTATGTTAAATATTCCCCTGCTGTTTTCAGTCTCTTTTATATCAGACCGATCACTCACCATTTATTGCATAATAATTACCTTCTATTTTATCGAAAATAACCACTTCTATCCCTTCACTATATTCGTTTTAAATCTCTTTATTTATTCCAAATTCTCTGTTCCAGATTCTATAAATTCATTTTCTATTTATTTTGTTCCTTTTTTATTATATTCTATTCCTTTAAATTCTTCTGTAGTTCATTTTTTGTACTGAAAAAGTCTACCTTTTTCGGTACAACCCAGGCATTTCTATTCAAATTTTCCCTTATTCTATTATTTTCACAATTTTAAAACTTCTCGTTCGTGTCAATCTTTTCCGATGCCAACCTCGTCTCCTTCTCCACTTCTTGTACTTTTACTAGGTTTACTTCTTCTTGGACTACTTAACTACATGAAACCAACAAGTGCCTGAAGACTGCAACTTCATTTGACATCCGGAATTGACAAAAGTATATTTTGATTCTTTTGAACGCTTTTCTTCTAAAGCGTTTTTTATAAACCATTTTATATGATGGTCATCTAGAGATTCTGTGTTTAGATTTTACAGATTATCTGAGAGGTCTTTCTTTGATTAGTGGTATTTTGAATAAATATTTACCCAATATTAGTTTGTGATCTAACCCTATATTTGGCGATGCCAAAGACCAGACTCTTGACCTTGTGTATTCTACCAAGTGTACTTGTGTTGGGGTTTTGTGGGGGAAAGACCTATTGTTTATTCTCGAAGTATTATGAACAAAATTCAATGAGGTGTTCTCTGGAATTTCTGATTCTAATAAATCGAAAATAGCTCTGCTGCAAGGCCATTAATCATCCAAAAAGACTTTAATGTATTTTAGATTCGTATTTTTTTTTAAATTCGGTTTGAAACAAAAAAAAATCGTAGAAGTTAGTTTAGGTATGTTTCCATTTATATGCGGAAACCACTTCACATCCCAAAGGAATTTTTAATACATAGCCTACCCTAATTATGATTTTTCAATGGTTCTGTATTAACGATGATATCATCTAAGTGTTTATTGGTATTTTTTAACTCTCTTTTACATTATTTTAAATAAAACCTTTTTTAAAGGATTTTCTTATAAATAAAAGATAAGATAATTTTAAAATAGTAGCGTTCATAATTCTATTTTTCTAAAATGAAAACCCTGAAACTCTTAGGGTTGAAGGGCGAAATCGGTGGCATTACTTAGCTCTCTTTCCATGGAACAATAAGCAGGCTCTCGACGATCGATTATTTTAATCTAAACAATGCCAACGTCAATAGATTAAATCAAATTTCAGGAACTTTGATGACGCTTGAGCCTAACATTCACCATGATTGATGAAAAGTTTAATTTACGCAAGTACAGAAGCTTGACCGTGGGGATTTGATCATTCAGTCACTCGATCTCGAGCAAATATGGTGTATTTCAATATTCAAATTCTTTTAGATTGTCACTTTACTTTCCTGTTGAACAAAGCCACCTCTGTGGCTTTGCTGTTAAGCAAGTGATTCATGTTTTGAGTGAACGTGCAATTGATTGGTCTAATTATGATTCAAATAATTAAGAGTGGAATACTAAGTAAGAGTTTGTATATTATATATCATATTGTATTGTGTGTGCCGAGTAATTGCCTCTAACAAAGAATCGCTTATTATATCCGAACAAGTGCCGGGTGAGACTCGGCCTAATGAAGTGATACCCAAAGTTTGGAGAGAGTCTCTATCATAAACTTTTTGCCCACGGGCACTCTAAGTATTAGAGTAGTTTTAGAAAAAAAATTGTTTTGATTTCAAAAGTTCTTTTCATTTAGACAAATAAGTTCGCATCAACCGCTAGGAGTTATTTACATCACATAAAAGATTAAATTCTATTGATACCTTTAATTTTTATAAAATATTTATGTTACGCTCTGCGCTTGAAATTTTTCAATATAAATTTCTGATCAACGTTTTTGATAATTTTAATCAGCAGGTCTGACTAACTTTTGATTAAATCTTGAATTTGGAAATAAGAACAAATAAAATTTAATTCAGTGATGAGATACACAAGATCTGACAGATAAACTGTTCCTTATCTTATTTTGTCATGTAAATGTAAATTAAAGAGTTATAATATAGCAAAATTATAAGCCAAACAGTTACACATTAGGTACACATATATTCAATGAAACAGTCATATACAGGGTGGGTAAATAAAAAGAAGCAGAGCTCGTAACAGAAACTGTGTTTATATCTTAGTAAAATGCAGGGGTCCGACGATTTTTGATTAAAGGCGCAAACCCTTTTACAATATTTTCACACCAACTATTCATTACTTGCATATTGACCGAAAGTTGTGTATCGCCCAGCAGTATAAGAATGAAGATACCTCTTCTCTGTACGCTCTGTCCTCTGTAATGAGACCAAAGGGTCGAATTACATGTCATCATCATCATCTTTGGCTCGACAATTCTCTGTGGATCCTGGCCTGCTCTAAGATTCGTCGGTCTCAACTTCATCTAACCACTTAATTTGAGGTCGGCCTTCGCCTCTTCTTCATATAGGTGTTTCTGTCGTTAGCTTTTTAGCAATCGTATTCTCTGGCTTTCGTATTATGTGTCCAGCTCACCTAAGTCGCTGTGTTTTAATGAATGTTACGACATCTGGTTCATTAAAGAGGATGATATAATTCGGAATTATATCTTTTGCTCCACTGCCCTTGGTCGTTTATAGCTCCAAGTATTATGTTATTATATATTATTTTTAAATTACATGTCATACAGCGACAAATTAGACGAGATGTAAATATTTCTGTACTGTATATTGTTTGCGAACTGTATACTATTGAAATAAAAATTAGCGTATATTGAATGGTGAAAAAATATTAGGTTGTGTTACATTTGATACTAGGTTACGAATTTTTTAAATAGGTAATAATTATATATTATATAGTAATAATTATTTTCCCTTTGATGTCGCTAGTTAATATCTTGATTAATTGTACCTGAATTGAAATAATAACATCCATCTCTGTCGCAATTTCTTCCTTTTCTTCTTCTTGTTTTCTCGTCTATTCTTCTTCCTTTTTTTCAACCGTTCTCTTTCATTTCTTCATTCTGGCATTATACCTACGTGTTTTTTACCCTTCACACATGTTGTGAAACTTAAACTGTCAGCTGGTTTCTAACACATGCTAATATTAGAATACACATCTAATTAGAATTTCATCAACCCACGAGTGTGTAAACATCGGCTTTTTTGTCTATGTGTATTGATTAACTCTAACTCGTTCATTAACTTCAACAGCTCTCTGTATTGCATTTGTAATTACTTTTTCGATTAATATTATTTGTACATTTAGGATTAATTCTTTGCTATACTCATTTCCTCTTATCTAATAACTAACACGTCATTTCGTTAGTAATTGAAGAGTTAATTTAAAACTGGAGCAGTTTTGATCAATTTTTTTCGTTACCAGATCCGTGATGGCAAAAATGGACTCCTCGCTCCCCTAAATATCGATCAATATCAATATCGATTCATTGATGTGTTAATGGAAGCGGGCGTCAATGGATTTTAAATCTAAATCCTTTGATTAAAATAATTGTCCCTGTATGTGATTTTATTGGTATATAATCCACATACAGCAATGTGGATAACATCTGCCATCTAGGATCAGTATTTAATTATTTATTAGCCCTCTTTTTGGATGGTCCCAAGATAACTTACCTTCAGTGAGAACTTTAAAAAAATTATATACAGGACAAGAAAATATTAATGTTCAACATTTTATTTGTTTGGACTGTATCAAAGATTGTTATTAAACTGTAATAAGATTGTAATGATTGACGAACCCACGTTAACTACTAGGGGTTATTAAGCGTTGAATTACAAGTTATACCTGTGATATATATATATATATATATATATATATATATATATATATATATATATATATACAGAGTGGCCCAAAAGCCTGGAAACGGCAAATTATCTCGTAAATTGCTAGTCATAATTGTACAAAATTTAAGGTACACCTATTTTGAGGTACGGAGATTCCATATTTGATATTTGCAATGTTGCCAGTCTTGCCGCTTCTCTTATATTATTAGTAACTTTGGATTTTCAAATTCATTGTTTAAATGGATTTAAAATTGTTTTAAAAAACGTTCTTTTACAAACACATGTTTAAAACACTTAAAAACACATATACATAAACATTTAAATAATGTGTTATAAAATAATTACAGAACATGTACTTATGTTATAATATAAAATTTAGGTTATAAATATTCTTATCAGAAACAAAAGAATTGGTTGTGAATTCGTTACTACAAACTTAAAACGACTGAACGTCAGATCTTAAAATGATAATAATGTAAAGGTAATAGTATACCTGATATTCTTCTTCTTCTTAACGTGCCTCATCCCGCCGGACATTGGCGATCATCATGGCCCAGTTGACTCTATCTGCAGCCGTTCTGAAAAGTTCTAATGACGTTTTCTCACTCCATTGTCTCAGATTCTTCAGCCAGGATGTGCGTCTTCTCCCCGGTCCTCTTTTACCTTCCACCTTCCCTTGTATGCCAGCCGCATCGATTCGTATTTCTCGTTTCTTAGTATGTGACCAAAGTAGCTAATTTTTCTTTTCTTTATAGTGTTGACTATTTCTTTATCTTTTTTCATTCTTCGTAGCGTTTCCGCATTTGTTATGTGTTGTGTCCAAGATATTTTCCACATTCTTCGATAACACCACATTTCAAAGTTAATGAGTTTTTTTATCTTATTAAAAGCACTTCTAGATATCTCAATACGCCGTTTTATTTTCGTACTTATATCCCATTCTTCATTTAGTTCGCAACCTAAGTACTGATATCTGTGCATCCCGCCTAAAAGTTTTCCTTTAGCATAAACACTGTCTTCCTCAATCTTGTTCTTGCTTATCACCATGATTTTTGTTTTATTTGTATTCAGTGCCATTCCATACCTTTCGCAGTATTGGGTAATGCGATCAACCAAGATCTGTAGTCCTTCTTTCTCTGCTGTCTGCAAGGAGTATTGTGTCATCTGCGTATCTAAGATTATTCAGAAGTGCTCCGTTAATAAATATGCCTTCATTTACGTCTTCTAATGCCTCTTTAAACAATTATTCTGAATACATATTAAAAAGTAAAGGGGAAAGCACACATCCTAGTCTTACTCCACGATTTATAGGTATTTCTTTCGATTTTTGTTGGTATATTCGTATTATGGATTTCTGATATCGGTATAGATTGGCAATAATTCTCAGGTCTTCGTCATCTAATTCTGAGTTCTGCAGCATTTTTGCAATTCTTCGGTGTTATACTTTGTCGAAAGCTTTTTCGAAGTCGACTAGACATATGAATACTTCGCAAATGACATCTCGACATCGTTCGATTAGTGTCTGTACACTATAGTATATGTATATTACACTATATTATATACACAGAAAGATTTTATTAAATATCAAGTTTATATAAAATCAAGGTGAATTTTGCTCATAATGTCAATTTTGGAACTCTAAACAGATGCAAAAAAGTGTACCACTGCTACCCTTAAGCTTCTCCTAAAACCCTCCTCGTAGAGAGGAAAATGCGCCACGTTTATTTATTTAACAGCTTTATTGAAACTGACTTCATTTGAATTAAAACGCAAAAATTGCATACGAAAGCTTCACTCTTCACCTTAAAACGTATATTGATTTTTCTCGATAGGACACTATGATCAAAAGATATAGCATTTTTACCGTCGAGTTGATACAAGTTTTATTTATAACATTGATTTCGCACGCCTGACATTAAAAATCGGCGGTCTAGCTTCAAGCGCTGTTTCGGAGAGAATGGTTCATTCTACACAAAAAGTGCTAATAAACATTTTTGTTCAAAATTTATCTGTAAAAAATTTGTTTTGTTTGTTGTTATTATAAAAATAACACCAAAACATTTTCTACAGAAAATCATCGAGGAAAAATTCAATGTAAAATCACTGTGGAACGATTCTACAAGAGAAATGTACCAAAGAAGGCTAGCACTTTTGAGTGATACAGATAAGAGAAGATACAGCTGAAACAAATAGACGACATCGAAGATATAAACGCAAGCTGGAAGAAAATTAAAATCAACATTGAAGAAGCAGCAACAGAAGCTCTAGAAAAACGCAAAGTCATACTGAACAAAAGAAACAACAACAATACACCATGGTTCAGAAAAGAAATAAAAGAGAAATGTAAAGAGAAACGAGAGGCCTATACGAAGTACAAATCATCAAATACTCCAGAATCCCGAGACACCTATAGAAGAATACGAAATGAAACAAAGCAGTTAGGAAGCAGACCAAAAAATGAACACTGGGAACAGTTGACAAGAAGGATGGAAAGCGACTTCTACGGTACACAAAAACAAATATGGAGATTTATAAGAAACCAACGGAAAGAAATGGCAGAATTGAAGGAATACAATAACATACCAGAAAACGAATGGGAAAGATACCTGACGGAACTGTTTAAAGGAAAAGAAAATAATAATCAACAAAATACTGTAATTGAAATAAGAGAAATAAGACGAAATATAAATCATTTTTCAGAAAGTAGAGATAGTTATAAATTCACTCAAAAATAGAAAGTCACCAGGACCAGACGGAATAACCAACGAGCTTCTAAAATACGCAGGAGAAAGTATAACCCTAGAGATGACACAACTTATACAAAAACTAATATTGTACTGCAAGATACCAGACACATGGAAAAACAGAATAATGATACCAATATTCAAAAAAGGAGATAACGAAGACCCTAACAATTATATAGGTATAAATCTACTGAACATCGCATTAAACTTACCACAAAAGTCTTAACCAACAAAATCAATAAACTAACAACTTCATCAGATGAACAACAAGGAATCAGATCCGAAAGATCCTGCGTAAACGCCGTATTTGTACTAAGACGAATCACGGAAAAGGCCATCGAGTACAATAAACCCGCATATCTATTTTATAGACCTGACAAAGGCTTTCGATGGCATCCAAGTCGAAGACGTCTTACGCCTACTGTATAAAAGAAACATACCAATCAATATTATACAAACCATCGAAAACATCTACTTACATAATCAAATACAGGCAAAGATAAATGGAAAACTAACACAGTGTATACCAGTACAAAGCTGAGTCAGACAGGGTGACTTGTTAAGCTTAGTTCTATTTAATAAAATAATGGACGAAATAATACAAGCAGTACGTACAGGTTATGGTTACAAAGAAATCCAAATATTATCTTATGCAGACGACGCCGCATTAATAACCCAGACAGAAGACGAGCTCCAAAGATAACACATATCTTAAATAAAACAGCCAAGAAATACAATACGATGATAGCAGAAAAAAACCAAATGTATGACAACATCTAAATACCCACTATGATGTAAAATCGCAATTAATGGGAAAATAATAAAGCAAGAAGCAAGGTTTAGGTATCTGGAAATAGATATAACTAGTTACGGAGATGTTGAAGAAGAAGTATGACAAAAAAGCTTAAAAATAAGTAAAGGAGCGGGTTGTCTTAATGACACAATCTGGATTATCAAAACACCGAAGACAAGACACCAAAACAAGAATCTATAGAGCAGCAATTAGACCTATATTAACATACACGGCGGAGACAAGATCTGACATATCTAAAACGAGACGACTACTAGAAACAACAGAGATGAAAATACTCGGACGAATATCAGGGAAAAGTCTGTTGGATAGGGAGAGAAGCGAAAACACAAGAAGAGCATACAATATAGAAGACATAAACGAATGGATGACAAAACGGAAACAGGAGTGGAACGAACACATTAGTAGAATGGTAGAGGATAGGATAGTACGAATAGCATAAGATAAATCACCAAACGGACGAAGAAGTATTAGCCGACCAAGAAAAAGATGGTGCGATAATTTAAACAACTTATTAGGCTAATAGTGAAGAAAAATCATCAAACGGACGAAGAAGTATTAGCCGACCAAGAAAAAGATGGTGCGATAATTTAAACAACTTATTAGGCTAATAGTGAAGAAAAATCATCAAACGGACGAAGAAGTATTAGCCGACCAAGAAAAAGATGGTGCGATAATTTAAACAACTTATTAGGCTAATAGTGAAGAAAAAGCAGACTTTAAAGCCTATATACAAGAAGAAAGAAGAAGAAGTTCCAAATTATCTCAGCTAAATTCGTTGTTTACAATATTTTTTTCTACGACGAACAGATTCTTGGCCCTCCCAAACTTTTTTGTACCTTTTTTGGGGTCCCTAAATTGACATTCTTAGCATAATTCAGCTTGTTCGTCTCGATTTTGGAGACTAAATCTCTTATTACTGGACTAATAAAATATCATAACCTCTTTAAAAGATTTTGATTGATATTTTTAATTACAAATAAAATATTACGCAATATATCTACGTTTAAAAATTTTAATTTCTGATCAACGTCATTGATAATCTTAATGCCTGATATATTTCTGATTAAATCTCAAATTTGGAAAATAATATCAATTTAAATTTAATTTAGGGTATGATAAAAGTTAGATTTGTTAGATAAACTTGTTTTTTAGGTTTTCTTATGTTAACCCATTAAATCCCGAATTAATTGTTTTTTCTAAAATTGTTGATTTTTGCTAAAGTTAATACCCAATAGTTAAATTAAACCATACTATTTATTATTTAAAAAAAAGTTTTGTAGTTTTTTCAAAAATGCATGTTGCCATATGGCAACGCTAGGTCGATATGAGATCGCACAGACTAATTCAGAAAATTACTACCCATGCATGCTAAATACATTTATTCAGGTTTGTTACTCATTTTTGATAAAAAATAAAATTACATTCTAAACATAACGCCACATTACTTTTTTTGCACATTGTACAAATAATACGAACATCCTTCACCTGCACATCTCTTCTTTTTTTCTCTCTGAAGTGGGTATAAAAAGATGATCTCTTCTATCATACCTCAAATCATCACTAATTCTGTTCAAGGACATACTATTCCTTGATGTAGCTGGTCTTTCAGCCTATAGAGGCGCGGTTCCATATTGAGGTAGATATACAGAGTGGCCCAAAAGTCTGGAAACGGCAATTATCTCGTAAATTGCTGGTCATAATTGTACAAAATTTAAGGTACACCTATTTTGGGATACGGAAATTCCATATTTGATATTTGCAATGTTGCCAAATTTTCCGTTTCTCTTATAATATTAGTAACTTTGGTTTTTCAAATTCATCACCCTGTATATTTAGTCATTATTGGAATCTCCTATTCAATACGAGTTCAACCATATGTAACACTTGTGATTTTATGTAGTCTGGAAGATCTTAAATACACAAAACAGAAGTCTGGCAACGCCTAATTGTCTCAATAAATTTTTTAATACTAATTATTTTCAACTATATTAAAATTGATAGATTACAACATTTTTTAACATAATGTTTACCTTATCAAGTGTTCACAATGTGCTCCATTTGTGAGTTGATAGTACCCTAATCGATGGTAGAATGCATCTACCACATTTCTGCATGATTATCTAGAAATTATTCGAGATTCATCGATCATTCGTTGCCTTAGCTCTGCAAGACTTGCTGGTTTAGTTTTGTAAACTGAATTTTTCAAGTATCCCCCAATAAAAATAATCTTTAGGATTGAAATCAGGTGAACGTGGAGGCCATTCAATTCTACCTCGTCTACCAATCCATCGTCCGAGAAATATCTCATCTAAATAACGCCGAACATTTACACCAAAATGAGCTGGAGCTCCATCTTGTTGAAACCATATCTGATTAAAATTGACCCCAAACAAGTTTTTCAGTGCAGGTACAAGTAACTTTTCGTAACTACCTGACGTTAAATTTCCTTCGATAAAAAATGGTCCAATTAACTGAGTACCTACTATACCTGACCATACATTTAATTTTTGTGGTCTTTGAGTATGGTTTTCACGCATCCAGTGTGTATTTACGTCACTCCAGTGCCTTAAATTGTGTCGATTTACACTTCCACGCAGTGTAAAGGTTGCTTTATCGGAAAAACATATTCTGTTAACGAAATTTTCATCATTTTCAATTTTATCCATCATTACCTCAGTAAACTCTAATCTACGATCGAAGTCATCTTCACTTAATTCTTGCAATAAGTTGATTTTGTATGGTTTAAATTTATTCTTACGTAATACACGTAAGACTGAAGAACGGCCTACATCATGTACTTGTGCAACCCTGCGTGATGATGTATGTGGATCTTCAACAAAATTTTGCATTATATCTAAAGTTTTGTTGTCATTCATAACTCTTTTCGGTCTACCTAATTGGTATCTATCTTTTACTTCTCCAGATTCCTCAAATCGCTTTACAGTTTTTTGTACCGTCGCCTTGAATAGGAGAACGGTTTGAAAAAGTATCACTGAATAAGTTGGCTACTTCACAATAAGATCTTTTTCTGTCACCGTACCCTCTAATTATTAGAATAATAGTAATTCGTTCTTCTTCGTTAAGAGCCATTTTAGAGAAGCAATTTATCTTGCAGAACTTTTCGAAACACAACTACTGTCAGTTTTAGTTAATAATGTAAACGGTGAACAAATGTTAAAATCACATAATTCTACATTTAAATATTTAAATTTTTTAAAATCTACATATTTTGCGCTGTGTTGTGTATTTAAGACCTTTCAGACTACATAAAATATAAGTATTACATATATTTGAACTCGTATTGAATAGGAGATTCCAATAATGACTGAATATACAGGGTGATGAATTTGAAAAACAAAAGTTACTAATATTATAAGAGAAACAGCAAATCTGGCAACATTGCAAATAGCAAATATGGAATCTACGTATCACAAAATAGGTGTACCTCAAATTTTGTACAATTATGACTAGAAATTTACGAGATAATTGCCCGTTTCCAGACTTTTGGGCCACTCTGTATATTTGCAATTTTACTTGACTTAAGTCCAGTTGTGACTTTTTGGTACCCACAGATGGCCGATGAACAATCGAATAATATTAATAATCTAAGCATTCACAATCGATACATCAACTAACCATGTAAATATCACCCACCACCATTTTTTCGAACGTATTGCAATCCTATATCGACTGACATTTCCATCCATTACGTCAGTTCCACCCATTCCACTATTATGCTGACTAATGGCGAAAGGTTTTGGTACTTGAATATGTTTGTGCTTGGCTTTAGAATATCTTTTTGCTTGACAAAGGCGACACACCATAGGTATTCGAAGCCATAAAAAAAATAATTTTCTTCCCGCTATCCGCGTCCTGTTTTACGTAAAATTTACGAAGATGTGAGAGGGCATATCTTTGGTACTCTATTGTCTTTGATAGTTCCGGCAGCTTTCTATCCTTTTAATCTTAAATATTTTAGTAAACTCATTCTGGTAAATAGGTTGTCAAAATAAAAATTAAATTGAAAGTTGTTTTTTTTATTTCATCCAGCATAGAGATACAAGATGCAGTGTCCTTTCCAAAAATTTGTTTATCTACATTCGTAGACTTTGATTCTTTGCCTTAATACATATCAAAATTGAGTAAGTACCTTGAAGCAGCATTTATGCACCACAATCTGAATCTAATCGCTATACCTCGAATAAGGCGACATCCATGGCGGCCGTAATACTTCACCATGGACTTATAATTTAGGTTCTATTCGGGAATAAAGCAGTTTAAAAATTTTGTGTTTAGTAAATTCATTAGAGGTCTTAGTTTATAAACTTTATCCGTTACATCCATGTTATAAGTATCTGCTTAATGGACGTATTTCATTATGTATTTAAAAAAAATCGGGTTTTTCTCATTAATTGATTAAAAGCCTGATTATTCAGATAGGAACCTGAAACCCAATAAAATCTTTTACCTGGATGTGGATTGTAGCCAGACACCAGTAAGATATCGAAGAAACATTCTATTTCATTCTTAGTTACAACAAAATTAGGTGCATTATTAGAAGACGCATACCTCATTGATTCTTTTACCACAAATGCATCACATTCTCACCGAAAAAAAGTTCAAACAGTTGGACTCATATTTTTGTACAGTTCATGTTTACTATCAGGAATCATCATTTTATTATGTTTTGGTGGAACCTCTAAATATCCAGATATCCAAGAAAAGTTTTTGTCTAACTCAATATGCGGCGTAGTACATAACTGATTATCTTTGTGGACCCCACCATCGATGCCAATATCACCACCTATTCTTTGGTTGTTGTGTAATTCAAATTCAGCATTTGCAGAGAGTTGCTGTCCTGGAAATCGATTTATATATAATAATCATCTTCTTCGCCTCCCGACTCTTCGTCATTTAGAATATTAAAAAATAAATACATAGAATATGAATATTAGGCTCAGGAGGTTCTATGAATATCTGATTCATACCTAGATCATCTTCATATGCTATTTGGAGAGCTTCCTCCAAGGTCAAACCTCGTCTGCAAAAAAAATATAGCAATAATTAAATAGTAACGTATTGACCTAGCGTTGCCATAATATGTCAACACTGAGATCACGGTACTATGAATGCTTCTCAAATAATAATTTGATGTATTTTACAACATTAAAGTTTCATTTGTTTGTTTGATATTTATTACGAAATTACACGAACAAATTATAACTTCACCAAATCATATTACTTACTCGAGTTTGATGTCAATTTGAGGGCAGACACGAATTGAGGGCCAAAATGAAATTTTAAGTAAGGGTGTACTTTTATACCTGAAAAAATCGCACGAATTGAGGACCAAGACTTCAAGAAGCTATAAAATATTATTAAAAGTACGAATCCCAATAATCGTAGATATTTATTGCCTATTTAAGAAACAATATTTTAAACATAAAAGCGTTACACATATTTACATTTAATATTTATAAAAATAAAAGAGGTAAAGTTTGTTTCACGAAAAATGGTTGAGTGCTTAATAGTTACCTGAGTTGATCCTATTGTGTATACAAGAGTCTCTCAATAAACTACCGAAGTACACATGGTCGCACTTCAGAAAGTTTGTTATTTAATATATTTCATTGGTAGCTGTGTAATACACGATTATAAAAATTTATTAAATTATTTTATATGGTATTTTCAGATTGATCAAGTGAATATACTTGATAATTGAACAATTTTTAACATGAAGATAGTAGTTTTTTTGTTCTATGTGAATAATTGTAGTATATGGATCTAAATTCAGAAAGGTACTTTCCTTCACACTTTTTACAGGCTTAGGACTGTCAGCAAAAAACTGGCGTGTTTAAAAGTTTTTGCTCTTCCTAATCGGATATCGTTAAAAATGTACAGTAATAATAGTTCTATTTACAGTATATACATACAAACGAATACATAATGTACAAAAAATAGATGAATTGAAAAAAAATATAGAAAAATATATACAAGTTAATATTTACAAAAAAAAAAAAAATACCCAAAATAACCAAAATATATTTATGAATTCCTAAATACTTAATTCTGTTTCGCTGTCGCTATCCTCTTCAAGATTAATAACAATTGGTTTAATTATGTGATTCAAAGTAACATATGAATTTTCTACGTTCATTACATGGCGTACTAAATCTTTCCAACTTTCTGGGGAGATATCATCAACACATTTCCTGATTAATTCGACGACACTACCACTTAAAGTCGGAGAAACATTTTGTGACCTAACATTTGACTTTAGTTGGTGCCACATATGCTCTATGGGATTAAATAAACAATGTAGGGCGGAAGCCGTAACACTGTATGTCCTATGTCCTCGGCCAATGTGTCACAAACATATACTTTTTTAATAGAAAGTGATTTTAACACTTCTAACAGTTCATTTTTTAAATAACTTTCTTCAAAATATATATCGTTTCCTAACAGGTAGTTTTGAATTTCAATTTTCGTGTTATTTGTACTTGGAGACTGATGTAATTGAAGACTGTGGTAACTTGCATTGTCCATTACTATCACACTATTTTGAGGAAGGTTAGGTATAAGACAATTCTTAAACCATTGCCCAAAAAGCTCTGCCGTTGTATCCTCATGGTAGTCCACGCAGGAGTCTTTAATGTTCTTTGCAGAAAGCCATAAGGCATTTGGGACCCAACCATTTTCTGATCCTGCATGTAAAATTTTTATTCTTTTCCCTTTGTTTGATGGAGCTTTTGTTTGACACCTGTTGGAAGAATCGGACCATCCTTTGGATGGTGATTCATGAGTGTCAAACCATGTCTCGTCCAGATAAATTATTGGTCGATCTTCTGTACGGTACTTTCTTATGGAAGTTATATATTCAGTACGCCACTTTTGTAAACGATGGGACTCCATAAGCACTTGCCTTTTATCAATTGTACGATATCTGAAGCCCATTTTAGACAAAATCCTCCAAAGACTAATACGGCTACAGTTTATTTGTGTATTATCATTAGTAAGCCGTTGTTTTAAAGCATCTAATGTAGGTATCCGTTGCTCTTCGTACATTGTGTAAATTTTTCGTCTTTATATTTTTACAAATTATACAGAATAGAGGGAACCTGTATAATTATTCCAGGAAATACTTAACGATCAACAAATTTATTGTGGTCATTAAAAGATCAACCATTGATAGTGAAACTCACTGTTAAAATGTTTACAACTTTATGAAATAAAATGTATTCTAATCGTTTTTATAATTTTATACGATGTTTTAATCGTTTTTATATTACCAGGAATTTAATATACAAACAAGATAACGACACTCCACATAGCTTCAATTTTACCTGAATACTTACCTGCTCAACTAATGTTGACTAAGCTGGGGTACTTGCGGTCGGGTTTTATTGCAATTATTAAGCACTCAACCATTTTTCGTGAAATAAACTATACACATATTTACATTTATTATTTATACTTTATGAAAACATGATGCAAATTTTACAAAATCCATTCGTCTCAACAAACCGTTATTATATTCCGATATTTTAGAAGTTAACATGTTTAATCTTCGTCTAACAATTTTCTACACATGAAGTGTGAACAATTGTAAAAAATATTTCGTACAATATCGAAATGTCCTTAAATTTTTAAATTTTTGTTGCCGGTTGCCGGTAATAAATACTAAAAGAACAAGCTGTAAATTTAAATCTACTGACCGTTTTTATATATGTTAAAATACAAATTTTATTATTAGATCCATATTTATATAAATAAAATATAAATTATTTTTAGGGGAGCAACACATTCCAATGCAATTATTCTGGATTCTTCAGGAAATATATTAGGACAAGCTCCAGGACCAGGAACAAACCATCATTTAGCAGGCATGAAAGAAGCTCAAAAAAGGATAGCTCAACTTATAGATGATGCAAAAAACAAAGCTAACATACCGCTCGATACCAAATTAGATGCCTTGGTAAGCTTGGATAATTTTTAACTAACCAATGTTTAAATTTTTATAAGGCCCATTCGCTGAACTCGGGCATATTTTGACAGATTCAGAACTGGAAACCTACAACACAAAAGTTCCTAGCAGCTTAAAGCTTAAATAAACAGCTTAAATAAACTTTTATTATAGACTTCTTTCATTAGAATTAGTATAAATAGTGGAAGTGTATACTAAACCCATAAAATTTTGGGTAGTATATATTTAAAAAATATATTTCAGTTGTTATAATTTAACATAACTATTTATTATATTGATATAAGGTTGAATGCTCGAATAAATGAACTTTGATCAAATAAAAGGCAGATATCGAGCACAGTTTATTTATTAAATCTTGCCCAAGTACTTTCGCTTCCTAGAGCATCTTCAGAGGCATTTCATCAATTTTAGCCTATCCAACAATCATAGAATGTCATAAACATACAATTGAACTTTACACTACACTACACAAGGACAAACAGTTTAAAATTTTTATTATTTTTAGATTCTCTCTCCTGATGCCAACCATAATGTAGCTTCGCCTGTTTTTTAAAAATTTTAAAATGTTTGTCCTTGTGTAGTCTAGTGTAATGTACAATTTTATGTTTATGACATTCTATTATTGTTGGATAGGCCAAAATTGACGAAATGCCCCTCAAGATGCGCTAGGAAGCGAAAGTACTTGGGCAAGATTTAATTAATAAACTGTGCTCGATATCTGCCCTTTAGTTTGTTTACTATTAATATTGCCAATGAGTACGTGTGTTTGGTTGTATAGTAATTTCCAGCCACTTTTAGTCTGTCAAAAAGTAACTAACTTCGCAAAAAATTAATTACTAAATTCACTAGACAGTTCGGACTGGGAATAGCGAACCGACTATAGATGCGTTTGATACGTTATAGATATGTTAGATTTTTGTAGATACAAATTCAGACAGAATCAACTTTTGAATATTTAGGAGAACTAATATCAGATGGCCGAACAATCGATCAGGAGATATCAAAACACAGTGAAGAAAACAAACAAGGTTTACTATGCACTGAGTAAACACGATTTTTGGAAAAAAAGAAATAGAAAGAGAAGTTAAGCTTAAGGTGTATAATGCAGTAACAATACCAACACTGTTGTATGCAAGCGAGACATGGGTCGTTAACACCAAAATGAACAGCGCGCTGATCGCAGCGGAATTGAAACAACTAAGAAAAATAGCTGGTGTCACAAAAATGGATCATATCAGAAATGATTACATAAGAAGCGAATTGAAGTAAGCGCTGATAGGATCTAAAATCAAGAGAAGAAAATTAAACTGGTTTGGATATATTATTAGGATGGAACAGAGCAGACTAGTAAGAAGAGTAATGAAATCCAAGAGATACGGAAAAAAGAAAGGGAAGCCAAAGATGGGATGGTTGGAACAACCACTGAAAATATACAGAGAAAAAGGAAAATCATTTCAACAAATGAAGGAACTAGCTAGGGACCTAAAAGGATGAAAGAGGTGGGTACAAGAAATATGAAAATATCATTCCGACGTTTAACCTGGGCATTAAGAAGTGCTCGAGAAAGATAGATACGTTTGTTGAATGTTTATTTGCCCAATCATTCCATTTTTATTATTGCTTTTTGGCCTCGGTTTCTTTTCATTGTGTACAATTTGTTTTTATGACTAAAATTTTTTAAGGCCATTCGTCAGTTGTGTTCTTTCTTCTTTTGTTTTTTTTTATTTGTTTATATATGATAACTATCGGAAATGTTTTTCTTTGAACTTGAATGATAGAGTAGATAATAGTTAATAATTAAAAACCATTACTTTACTATACCATTACTAGAAATATTTATTATTTGAACCAAAAATTTAGTAACATTACAAAAAAAAAACAATAGTGCTAACTTAAAAAGCAGAAACATAACCTTGATGTTCTAAAGTCAGTAGGGATTTCTAAAAACTTCGTGGCAACTATAACGTGCATGACACCTCAGTTTTCTTCCTCATCAGTCTTCTGTAAAGACCCGATAGAGGTCTTATCAAATATAACTTCAATCTCTAAAAAATGGCAAGGGGCACTTCCTTCTGGTGTAAACTTCTTTCGGGACTTGACACCAGATTGTATCGGGTGGCTTCACCTGACTTCCTTGTTTGATAAACCCATTGCAGCGGGTACAAATTATTTTCTGTATGATTTTTATTCTTGATATACCTAGTCATTCAGTATTTTTTTCCATTGTTATTAATATGAATGAGGTCAGACTTATCGGTTTGTATGATTTTTCAAATGTGTAAAATGTTTTCGCAGGTTTTGATATAGAGCTTGCCCTCGGTTTTCTCCAAGCTTTGGATATATATTCCAAAGCACGGTTTGCTCTAAATATTTGGGCAACGAGATCCGTAATCATATCAAGTCCTCTTGAAGGAGCCTTGCTAGGGCCTTTAGAATCCAAGTTAGCCCTTTTTTATTTATCGTCTTCTCCTCTTATTTAATTATTTTAAAAACTGAATCCATAAATTCAAATTTATAAAAGTCGCAATATCTCCGGTTCTAATCAACGAAAATTGATGTTTTTTTTTAAGTTGGGATACCTCGTTGCATAAATTATAAAAATTCAATTAGTTAGTTTAAGCATTGTTTATTTAACTGAGTAATTTGTTTAAACAATTTAAAATAAATATTTATTTTTCAAAATTTTTCTCTTCTCTTATTGTTGTTAGTAGAGAAGGTTGTGAAATGATAAGTAACTTAAATATTTATATATTATAGTTATAAATAATATATTTTAAAAATAAATTTTACTTTTCAATTAAATATAATATCCAACACCCTGATAGGGTAAAAGGAAGGGGAGAAAGAAAGAAAAATTAAATATAATTGTTTATAAGCTTAAATTCACAGTATTTCTTCAAATCTATTTTACAATAAGCCTTTTTCTTTAATTTGATGCTTTCAGAATTCATGTAGTGCCAATAGTTTTTCTTTGTAGATAAAAGCTTTTTGTAGTTAAATAATTTCAATTTTGCAATAACTATTAAGTGAAATTTCTTGAAATTTTGAAAGCTGAATATTTGTGGTATTGTTCTTATTCTCACTGGAAGTCAAAGTTTTTTGTGTAATTTTAAAAACTCTCGTTTTAACTGATTTTCTATTATTTTTCAGTAAAATTGTGTCACTTTTCCATATAATTTACCGGTCTTCCCTGGTCTATATGTACTTACCAGAGTTGTTACTTAACTTTTGAGATACAAAGTAAAAACAAATATGTAGGTACCACTGAAAATTTATTTATAGTTTTTCAAAGTACATTTTACCTAAAAATCCTTTTTTTCTTTCTAAGCAGCTAACTTCATTGGGATTGGGAAATGTTTAACTTGCTATTTATTTTTGATGAACAGGAATTAAAATAAGCTGTTTGTTGTTTTTCAAATTTTAGTGATGAATAATTCATTAATTTGATGTTTAAGTGAATGGGAACTCGTTTTGCTACATTTATAAAATCTACTGTTCTATATTGACGTTCTGACACAGTATAAGGAACAAATTTGTATATATGCTGTGGTTCTGAGAATGATTCACCTGTTTAGATTGTCGTGGACAGTAGTGGGACATCTTCTCGCCACGATGTGGTATTCCATATGCCACTTACATAGATAATATTTCTTTCTCAGCACGACATTTTGAATTTGTACCCGATTTCATAACTGTTTACTCAACTTAAATATGTATTTAATTATCTAAATTAAAATGGAGAGAGATATAACATTTTTCGTATATCTTTGCTTGAAAAAATGCAAAAGTGACTGTTATTAGTTGTTCAATAATCATCATGAAAAAATATTCGAAGAGTGTTACAATATTCCAGATAATGTTTAAGGGAACAAATACGTGTCAAACTTTTCAATCCCATATGTTGACTTTCTTATCACTCTTATCAAACAGTCTGCAAGTAGACATAATTAAATATGTTCGTATTAGTTTACAATTAAAACTATTTCCGTTTAAAAAATTAATCAAAGCGTGAAGTTCTTGTCTGATAACTGAATGGAATTTTCATTCTGTGGGAGGAGAGATTACGGTAGAGTCAGTATAGTTTAGTCATCAGAGATTTCACATCTAAAAATCATACAAATAAGCTGAATTTTGCTGAGAAAGTCAATTTTGACACCACAAAAAATATGCAAAAAAGTATAACTCCTACCCCCCGCTTTCACCTAAACCCCCCTAGCATTGGGAAAAATAGATTTACCAAGAATATGTACGCTGTAGAAAAGCACATTTCAAATAAAATATGTAACTGAGATAATTTTGAACAAAAATGTTTATTAGCACTTTTTCGTAAAATGAACCGTTCTCCCAGAAACAACGGTTGAAGCGACAGGCGATGTTGAAAATTAGTTACGCGCGCGAAATCAATTTTAAATAAAATTTGTATCTACTCGATGGTAAAAATGTGATATCTTTTGATCAGAGTGTCCTATCGACAAAAATCAAAATGCGTTTTAAAGATGAAGAGAGCAGCTTTTATACGCAATCTTTGTATTCTACCGAAAATAAAGTTAGCTTCTATAAATATGTTTAATAAATAAACGTTGCACGATGTTTGCCTTTTTTTGCGATTCACATGAAATCAATAAAATTTATTAATTCAGTTCAATTGCAGATTTTTGGAAAATTGAATTTTTTCGTTTTCGCCCTTACAAGTGGGTTTTAGGGCAAAGCCCGGGGATAGAAGTGGTAAACTTTATTGCATCTTTTAAGGGTACTAAAATTGACACTCTTAGCAAAATTCAGCTTGTTTGTATGATTTTTAGAGGTTCATTTGCATTTTCGTCTCTGATGATTGGAGTAGTATTACAAGTTCTTACATTGAAGCTAGAAACTTATTTTTAAATAACATTTTATTAAATATCTCTTGTAGGGTCTGAGTCTTAGCGGCTGTGAACAAGAAGAAACAAATAATGTACTAAAAAAAGGACTTCTAGCAGACTATCCAAATTTAGCAGAAAAGGTGGTGGTAGCTAGTGATACTGAAGGTTCAGTAGCTGCTACATCAAAGACTGGTGGTGTAGTTTGTATTGCAGGAACAGGATCAAATACCCTTTTGATAAATCCTAATGGATCCAAGGTTCAATGTGGAGGTTGGGGAAACCTTCTAGGAGACGAAGGAAGTGGTAAGCATAAACGATACAATCATGATGAACCATTTAAATTTGTTTTTTAATTTTATCAATCGAGAAATTGCAGCCTAATAAATTGTTTATACTGTTAGGTATGTTAATGCGATTCGATTATTAGCAAAACGAGGACACACAACTGGAAAATGGTTAATAGTAACTTTAAAGGTTTTACTATGTAATGTACTCTTTGACGAATATTTTGGGTTGAAGGTTTATAAGTTGTAACGTCATTTTTAATTAGCTTCAATGAGGTTTAAGAAGATTTTCACTTCCTTTGTCTTTAGCACCTTTTTCTTAAAGGTAAAATTATATCTGACACTTATATCGTAATATTTACGTCATCCAGAAACTATGGTAATGTAAATAGTGAGGAATTGCTATTGCTGCAGCTACTTGTGTCGATACTTTTATAACAGTAGATGAAAACACGGATTAGTTATAAGGTCAAACTGGTGTGACGCTTATCACGAAAGTCGGGTCTTCATCAACGTATAGTGTCGTAAGTGCCGGGAAACTGCGCGACAAAAAAGTCGCGATCGAAGTTATTACTGCTTTAATGTGCCAAATAAAGCAGAGACTATCTGTTGCCGAATCTTCATGTTGCCAGTTTCCATGAATTACAACTATTTTTTTTCTAAATTTTCTTATTTAAATGTGCCTTCAGGTCCGTATATATTTGTACACATTTTTTCAATAACTAATTATGTCCACTGCAAACGTACAAAACTAAAGATTCCTCATATTCTGGAGTAAGAAAAAGAGGTTTTTTTAATCCTCTAAATATACTAACTAGACATAACGCCAAAGAGATTTTCTACTATTTGTTGTAAAGAGTATTTACTTATAAATTTGCCTAGTCTCTTGAATATTAAATGGATATGGTTTCTTGATATACGGTTGCAAATGAAAAGCATTGTCTGCTACAAAAATATTTGGCATACATAATGTTCTTCCTCGGAGACGTATATTTTTAAAGCCTTTTGCTGCAGCTTCAATGAAATCTGCAACTCTACTGGCTTCGAAAACGCCCCCATCTGATGGTCTTCCATTGCCGCCAACAGGGACGATAAGGAATTTGTAGGTGACATCATCAATTTTTAGTGTATAAATATGCTGCAATAAGTCAAGACTATGCTTCCCTTTATAGTTCAAATGGTAACTACAACTATTGTGCGATGTTTGGATAAGAACATATTTAATAACACCAGAACATTTACTGAAGTTTCATTTCAACCCAAATTTCTTGGCAACACTTAACCAATCTTTGATATTTTTAATAGAATGTAATAAGCGAGGAGGCCTCAAATGAAAACAACACACAATCTGACAACCAACACTCATCATTGGAACAATCAAGGGACTAATTTTACAAGCAAATTTTTTAAAACCTGCAGGTTTCATTCTTAAAAAATTCGAAAACTGATCCGAATCCTCAATCCTCAACTCCAACATTAATTAGCTAAAATCCACACTCTAACTGAAGATAAAATGAGCTGTGCGTGAAATGAAAGGGATATTCGACTCAGGACATAAATTTCTTGATGTTACTATCAATATGTAAAAAAACAAGTCATTTTCTGTCTAATGCTCTGAATATATTTCTGGAAAAAGTGTCAGATGTAAGCACACCTTAACATAAGCTTTTATATCACCTGCTGTATTTCGACACTCTGTTATCGACACATACAGCAATTTTCCTTGCACATCAATCAGCTTCTTCGTATCTTCCAGGTGAATAGCTTTGTATTACTTAGAAATAGACTAAATTGATAACAATTGAGATCACATGAGGGTGAGTGGTTTTCGATAACATTTTTGGCAGGTTCAAGAACATAACATTTTGATGATTCTATGTCTGCAGGCTCTTTGTTGCTTTCACCTTTTTAACTCTAGGTTCAGATATAGATGCAGCAATGGTTCCTCTGCATAATTTGGTTCTGAACATAAGAACATCATTAATGTTACATTTTTACATATTTGGGATAAAAATACTGATAAAAATTCGGATTTTTATTGGAATTATGATTCAGAAGGGAAGTCGGAATTTTATTTCTGGATATTAGTAATTTCTAGTATTGTACCAATTACTATAGTAATTGGTATTTCTAGTAACGGATCCACAGAATTCGAGTTTGAAACGACTCGACTTGACGACAGAGCAAAGGCAACAACATCGTAGAGGTACTGGTGCTGTTTGATGGATTGCAGCCCGTGAGAAACGCCTATTGAGTTTAAATGTACTTAGAGACCAATATTTTCTACCTCTTCGTTAATTGTATGGGAGTGATAAATGCTTAGATAAATAGCCACGTTGACCAGTCACTCGAAATGCTGCTCTGTGGAGTTTCTGTTAGTGGATAACAGGGTGGTGGTTCGTCTAGCAGGGCGCTAAGGAAACGCTTTCTTGATTTCAGTCTGCTAGGATACTGTTGGTGGCCAAAAAGGGAGTGGCGGTTTTCAAAGGTTTGTTTGGATCTTTCGGTAAATTAGTGGGCCGTTCTACGGGAGTCAGCATCCGAGAGGCCTGAAGATTTATACAGTTTATCCAGACGGGTTAGTCTCATACAGCCAGTAATGAGTCTGCAAGTTTCATTCAGACTGACATTTACTGTCTCGGCGTGCTTAGATCTCTTATAGCGGGCATGCATATTCCGCCGTTGAGAAGTATGGCGCCTATGCTGTTGGTCTTCCGTATGGTACCGTGGGTTTGGCTCCCCATTTACTATTATTAAGTTTCCTTAAAAGGTGATTGCGTGCATCCACCTTCTATCGGGCTTTTTCACCGTGTGGCACGTCTAGCAGGTGTCATTCTAGGTGATGTTGAGTTTTCTTTTGGCCAGTCGGGCCTGAAGGTGGAAAACGCAAATCTGAGAATAGGGTTGTAACTCTTCGGCGTTTCAGAGTCTTTCCAAGATGTGATTTTTGTTTTCGTCCACAGGTTTGGTATTTGAAATGTCGTTCGGCAGCTATTGACTAAGCATAGGATCCAGCTTTTTGTTACGGTGCCAAAATGTTTAATTTGTTCCACGCATATTTAATCGACTTCTGCGGCTTTCCCATTTTTCAGTGAATTTAGTGTTTTATTCAGCCCTTTTATGGCGAAAGGTTTCTAAAAGTACCTTTTTTCGGTTTTGCATGTGTTGTTATGTTTGCCGTTAAGAAGTAGTTAATGGACTATCTGGTTGGGAGTAACGATCGAAGGTGCTTTGCTCACCTTTAGATCGCCGTTTAGTTGTTTTATTAGGTTCCAAGCAATTTTGCTGTTATGGGACATGTTCAAACGCTCGAGGTTTTCTATTCGTTTCTTCTGTGGAGCTTCACTCAGTGCTGTCATAAGATCGTTGGCACAATTTATTGTTTCCTCGCTGAATGGGTATTTGTTGAATAGTCTTTCATACCTGTTTAATTTGCTTTTGGAGACATTTGATAGACCTGGTATGCATTGTTTCCTGTAACCTCTTGGTAGGTGCTGCTTAGATACCCTCTGCAAGACTTGTACGACGGTTAAGTAGTTTCCAGGTGTTGGATCTAGGACTTCAAAGCGAAGTTAAAACGTCTTTAGAAGATCATCTCGGTTATTTTACACAAATATACACTTACACAGCAATTATTGAGGTTATAGCAGCGTTTTCAGATTTTGCTGTTAAACAAACTTTGCATCCTTGTGTCGTGTATTAGAGAGACTCGGTTGATATCTGTCTATTCTTACAGCAGCTGACAGTTTGCATCGGTTTAATTATAGTCCTATGACGTACTGTGGCTGTAGAAATTTCCGTCGCTGTTGAGACCCGAAATACAGTGGATATTACGCAAACACGTTACATAATTTGATGCCCGAGCTTTAATACTTGAGTTAACTATGCAACTAGGCAAATAAACGTAGCAGGAGGTCTAACAACAAGCAAAGTAAGAACAGAAAAAGGAGTTAAACAAGGAGACACGATCTCCCCAAAATTATTTACTTTTGCATTAGACGACGTGTTCAAGAAGTTAAATTTTAAATTGGGAACAACGCGGAATTAAAATCGATGGTGGCAGTTTTTTTAATTTATCTAAGATTTGCCGATGACATAGGACTTACAAGTAATAATACAGAGGAACTATTCTACATGCTAAAGAAGCTTAAACAAGAATCTGCGAAAATCGATTTAAAAATGAATTTAAATAAAACAAAAGTGATGTCAAATCAAAATATCACAATAGACTTAGATGGAAGTAAGATCGAAAATGTCGAAGAGTATATATACCTAGGTCACAGGACCAAACTAGGCAAACAGAATTAAACGGCAGAGATAACTAGAAGAATCCGAATGACTCGGGCAGCAATAGGAAGACTCAGTGTTGTGTTGAAAATAAAAATATATCCACCAATAAATTTAAAGAAGGATATTCAACAGTAGTTGTATTCTACCAGTTATGAGCTATGGAATGGAGACCGTGACACTTATAGAGCTATCAGCCAATAGAATCAGAACAACACTTCTGAACAAATCACTGCTATGGTACCGAGATAATAAGCATTCATGGATTACGTGGACTGATTTTCAGTACCATTGAAAGCTTTTACGTACAACCAGAATAATACCAAAGTTCACTAGAAAAAAATGAGAAATCGATGGCAATGATCAGAAGAGACAGTAAAAGTTCTATGTAACCGCCATACAAACTTTACTTCAACGACTAGACGACAACACACGTAAAAATAAACTAGAACGAATATATTCGCTTCTACCAACATATTATGAAAAATATATTAGAAGGAAAGATTTTTCGACAATCTCGAAACATGCATATGAATATGAAAATAGTGACTTACTGTGATCAATACTGTTACTTAGTATAGACGTTGTATGTCGATCTAGCAAATGAAATACTATAACTTCATTATTTTTCGAGACAAGACTATCAGACGCAACAAGAAAGTCATCATCAAGAAACGTGTGTAAATTCACCGAAAAGATCGTCTCCAGTTTTTGATGTTCTATAACAAATTGTTGTTGTATGTTTATTAGACTACCTAGGTATTAATTTGTATTAATTTTTTTTTCTCTTTTTTAGCCTGGAATATATCTCATATGGCCATAAAAATATGTTTTGATGAATTAGACAGTTTTGAAAAATCTCCACATCCGATACGTGCAGTTTGGGATGTCATTCGTTCACATTTCAAAATAAAAACACAAGCAGATATACTTGATTATTTCTACGCCAATTTTGATAAGGCGTTTATATCGTCTTTAGCTAAAAAACTCTCAGAATTGGCTACACGCAAGAACGATCCTCTGGCTCAACACATATTCAGTAAAGCAGGAACCTATATTGCCAAAAGTATTACAGCTGTAGTTTTAAAAGCAAATCCAAAGTTGACTAATATTGAAGGTGGAATACATATAACTTGCGTTGGTTCCGTGTGGAATAGTTGGGAGTTACTAAAACCTGGTTTTTTAAACTATTTGGCTACAACGGATGTAAAAGAGCTAACGCTTATGCGACTAAACGTTGAGCATGGCGTAGGAGCAGCTTATTTAGCATCAGACAAACTAGGCGTACCTTTGGATAGAGATTATTCTAAAAATTTCAAAATTCTCTTCCACTATCTGAAGGAGGAATCTAACTGTAATACTTCTGGACATAATCATATTTGTGACAAGTAAATTATATTTATTTTTAGGTATGTGTCGAAAACATTTAAGAAAATATAAAATCAAGATATATTTGTAGATTTGTTTTATATACGTTTCAGACATATTGTATTGTATTATAAATATAATATTTTATAAGAATGATATACCCAACTTTATATCTAAATTTTTATTTTAAATATTTAAATTCCTTTTTACGTTGATGACAGTTCAACAATTTGTATTTGCATGGCAAAAATATAGTAATATGTAATACAAAGCATTAACAAACATATTGTGTAAATATCATTTGTGAACAAGATAAGCATGTCTAATGTTTTATTAAAATTTAATATCTATATAGTGAGATTCGTCTAGTTTATATCTTGTGAATAGTTCTAAAAGGCTGGTTAAGTTCACTGTCTCAGATTTTTCAAATTAGTCGTCCTGACCCACTTCTTCTTTTTAATTTTCTTTGCATTATAGCCTAAAGAATGTGATGCTTGTTGTTTTCTATCACACTTCCAAAATATGTCTGTTTTCTACCCTTAATTATGTTCTGTGGCAATTAAGTTTTTGGTCTTAATCTATTAACTATTTGGAAAATATTTACATCCATGAGATACGGATACTCCTACGATAACGACACATTTCGAATCCCGTTATTTTTCTTACAGTTTGTTACTCGATTTTAATTAGAATTTACGAGAGCGTACGTACCGACCGCGCGGTATCTATATAACTCAGGTAATATTGCTCGAACTTACTCCATGTTTGGTGTGAATACTCTGGAAGTACCTTCATATAGAATAAAAAAAAAATCGAATTTTTAAAAATATAAGACCTATGTAACACTTAACTTTTTTATAGAGATATATTCTCTCAATAAAAGAACAACCTTTTATATCTTTATATTTAAATTTTTACCCGATCATTAGGCACCATGGCTTACCACTTTCTTACAATCGGCCGGTGTCCATCGAGCCAAAGGTCAACAAATGTGCATTCGTTGAAAATTGTTCGCCAGACCGGTATTCAGTTCATGTAGATATCTTCATTATAATTTTTAAGTCAGAAATTTTCTGTTTGTCAGCAGCTGTTTGAAATATCAGACCAGAGTACGCCTACCTACATTTTAGAAACATTTGTCTTAAACATTCTCGTAAAACTCTAAATATTTTGGCATATATGAAAATACTTTCAAAGATGTCTTTTCCTCATTGTACTACTCTATTCAATTTTTTTTTGTTTTCAGTTGTCCCATACAACGAAGATTTTTTTAATTTTATTTATTTTGACATAAATATGATTGGTGCTATATTTTAAACTATTTACTTTCTTTATAATGATTTCTTGTATGTATTATTTTCAGTATGTTAAAAGAATTATTGCTACATATATTACCTACTTGCTGTGCAAATATTGAAATTTCAGTATGGCAGATTTCTATTTATGCAGGCTGTATATTTATTCCTTAAACATTTTGTATTATTTCGGTATTATTTTTAATAACGATATTAAATATTTATTTTTAATATATTGCATTGTTGTTTTATTGACGCCAACGTATTTTATTGCTCTTTAATTTATTTATCTCATCACAAAATAGTGCCAGCCATTTTTTTCGTATCTACAGTTTTTTGTAAACACACATGTTAGGTTATTAATATAAATAACAATAAAGTGCATGTGAACATAATGCACATAATTAAGATCCAAAATACCAAACAAAGTCTATTCATCAAAAAAATGTGATAGATGTCCAAAAAAGAAATACGAAAATAAAGAAAAAAGTACCTCAATTAACAAATCAATTTTTTAAATCTATTTGCCGTTATGGAGTACGTAAGAGTGATAATATAAAATCATTTAAAGGCAATACATTTATTTTATCAATTTTTCAAAGCCTTTATTTCTTTATAAACAATGTTATTATTTCTTTATTAAATAAAAAAATATTTATTTAATAAATATTTCTTTATAAATTTATAAGCCAGTGACACATGACGAATAATATATTACTAAAAAGCTGTATCGTAGTAGTGGTTGAGTGTATGGTGTGTTGCATATATTTTGTACGTAAGATTGTAGACGATGTTTTTCGATCTGCTATTACTCAACTATTGTTGATATATTTTTGTTATTGACTTTTTCTTTTAGCATTGGCAACCAAAGTCTGCTACATTCTGCTGATGGGTTTGCTACATATTTTTCTTCGCTGTAACAATTTCCAGTGACTCCTACTGCTTTACAAGGAAGCTGTCGGCGTCCCTCGAAACATAAAAATAACGTCCAATCCTTCCAACACCAAGCGTCAACAATAGCTCAAGATGCGCATCAAACACGTTTTTCTTTTCAGAGCCGTTTTTGACGAGAATCTCGATCAATATCAAGGGAATTACTGATGACAAGGAAGTTCTCCTTTCACACGTTTATAAAACTTCTAAATTTGACATCTTGTGCGTCTAGGAAACGCATCGCGACCAAAAGCAGAGACGGCCAAATATTAATGGGATAAACTGTACCATTGACATCCCCCAAAGAAGACACGGCAGCGCTATTTTCACAAGAAGCGGCCTGACTGTCAAAACAACCGACAGCACAAACTAGGATGGCGCAAAAATCCTCTCCGTCGAACTGGACAATTGCACAGTAACTTCTATATACAAGCCTCCCAAAACAAATTTTGTATTTCACCCTCCCAAAGTCCGAATTTAGTCATAGATGACTTCAACAGCAATCAGTCAGCAGCGGGATATGTAGAAACGGATAATTGCAGACAGACCATCAAAGAATGAGCGGAACTTAACGGCCTATCTCTGATCCACGATCCTAAACTGCCGAAACCATTCTACAGCAGAATGTGGAGGAAGGCGTACAAACCTGACTTGGCCTACGCAAGTGGCGTATTTGACGGCTGCTGTACAAGAACGGTCTACGGTCATTCCAAAAACACAGCACCGTTCAGTTGGTCTGAACGTGCACGCAATAGTCCAAACGACAGACATCCCGTTTTGACGTAGGTTCAATTAATAAAAAATCAACTGGGACAGATACGCTAGCTATATAGACCGCGCACTGGGAATCCTCGAAGCTACCCTAACAAATTATGATGCTTTTATCAAAATAGTACGAAAACTCTCCCGAAGGCACATTCTTAGAGACTGTAGACTGTAGATATATATCAGGCCTTAACGGCGAAGGACGCGATCTACTAAGTAAATATCAGACACTGTTCGAAACCGACCCCTTTAGTGAGGAAACCACAGAATGCGGGGAAGAGTTATAAAGAAAATGAGTATGGGGAGGCATATATGTGAGTTTAGCCTGTCTACGTGCATTAAGAAGGGTCAAAATATTTAGATGGTCGAATTGAGACCCAGGCATCGTAATTCTTCTAATAATTTGTAAGTCAATTAATATTTGTCCATCAATTTGTAAGTATTTGTAAGTATATTTAATTATATTGTTATTACTTGAAATGGAGGAATGAAATGATTTTATCGGTTATTCTAATATAATCAAATATAAAAAGGAATATCCCACAAAATATTTGGTATAGTGTGATTTATTTGTTTACGATACGGTTGTTATTTGTTTAAGATACGATAAGTTGATTGCCAAAATGAGTTTTGTGAAAATTGTTCTTAGTGAAAAAAGAAAACAACTAATTTTGTTGAATGGCTTTAAATACCCTCTTTCGGTAGTGCTCGGACGAAAGAAAAATGTAAAGTATTTTTTAAAACCCAAGGGGACAACGCAGTGACGGATATTATGGATCTCCACAATCATAGTGAATTAAACGAAGATACTTAATCGTCAAAATTTTAAGTAAATCCTTAAAACGAAAGGCCATAGAAGACGATGAGAAAAGATCTATGAACATTTTACATAAGGAATTACGAAATGGCGGTATTAGTACCTTCACCATGGCACCAAGGATGTGGGATTGGTCCGAAAAAATATGTGTAACGCCTAACGGTCTCTTCTGCCTATATTGTCAAAAAGTATGGAAAAAACTCATATTTTAAAAACATTTCCAGTGAAAACCAACAAAAACGAGAAGTTTCTAAAGGTAAACGGCAGAAAACCAAATTATTTCCCTGCAACAGCAATTTTTGAAGTTATACTTCTATAAGCGCACTCCACGTTGGAAATTTGTACGGGAGTCAATCGGTGAAATCATTACATATGTAAGATAATAAGTAAGAGAGAGACAGAAGATATATTTTCTCTCTCTTCCTCTCTCGAGAATAAAAATGTTTCTTTTGTATATATATTTAATATTATATATATATATATATATATAAATATATATATATATATATATATATATATATATATATATATATATATATATATATATATATATATATATATATCTTTAAGGAATATGACCGTTTAATTTAATATAAAAAAATGTGCACTCGTAAGTGAAAGGGATATTTTCGGTCAAATTTGGAGATAAAAAAAGAAAAGAGTTGTGCTACTTTATCTTTTATTGAATACGTTTCGCCCACTGTTCAATGGGCATCATCAGTTCGTCTTTAAAAGATCTGTAGCATTAAGATATTAGTATGGTGAAGACACATCAAATATTAATTTACTAAATCAGCAAAAACACAGAATGCCGGAAGATTCCCAATTGAAGTAATTTTATATTAATCTGTTTTATAATTTAACTTTTGAAAACATTGATGGATTCTTAAATCTATCAAAAAAATGTAATTACATTTTTACTACGACTAAGACAACTAATTTAAACCTACCTATCCTATAGCTACAAAATCAAGAACAAACCGAGGATAAATAAGTATAAACCGAAGTTAAGAAATTTAAATGTTTTTACAAATCAATTTGTAAAAACATTCATTTATTCCTTATTGCTATACGGAGTGGAAACATGGACTCTCGGAATTACAATTATGAGGCGTATAGAAGCCTTTAAAATGTGTGTTTTTCGAAGAATGCTGAAGATTTCGTGGACAGAGCACGTGACCAATAACAAGATGCAGAGAAGAATGAGGACTGATAGAGAACTCCTAAATATTGTAAACAACAGAAAAACGAGTTATCTAGGACATATTTACAGAGAAGAAAAATATAACTTTCTACGACTCGTAATGGAAGGGAAAGTAGAAGGAAAAAGAGGTCCAGGAAAAAGAAATACTCCTGGTTGAAGAATGTAAGAGACTGGACAGGCATGGACACACATTCGATACTAAGAACAGCTCAAGATAGAGCTGTAGTTATAGCCACCCTTCCGTAATGAAGAAGAAACCTTAAGAATAAGTGTAAACAGTATTTTATTTAAATTAATTTATTCAACAAAAAACATAATATAATTAAGGAATAGTTATTTCTATAATTAGGCATATTAGGCTATAAGTGAGTGAAATATTTTTTTACTCGATATTGAAATTTTTCTCACGAATTGTCAGCCGGCGACGAGTAGTAAATAAAAGTTCAGTGATTAAAAATACTATAAGAATAAGATAAGTAAAAAATCATACCATAGAAAATGTTGAACATTATGTATATCTAGGTCATGTTATCAAACTAGGAAAACCAAATCAAGATGCTGAAATTAAAAGAACACAACTGGCATGGGGCGCTTTCGGCAAATTAGCATATATCTTGAAAAACACCTCCATTCCTGTAAACTTAAAAAAAGGTGTATAACACATGCATACTACCAGTTTGTACTTACGGCTTGGAGACAGTAGCCCTTACCAAAAAATCTGCTAAAAAAATTAGAAACAACGCAAAGAGCAATGGAACGAATGATGCTTGGAATATCACTAAGAGACAAGATTAGAAACACCGAGATAAGACGTAGAACGAAGATTAAGGATATTATGGAAGAAATTACAAAAATGAAATGGCGCTGGGCAGGTCACGTAGCCCGATATAATGATAACAGGTGGACACGGAGAATTCTAGAATGGAGACCAAGGACGACAACAAGAAGCATGGGAAGACCTCAAAAAAGATGGGTAGATGGCATAAGAACAGTGGCAGGCAAACAGTGGATTAGATTGGCGCAAGATAGAGAAAGATGAAAGCAATTGGGAGAGACCTACATTCAGAAGTGGATGGAAAATGGTTGACAAAGAAGAAGATTTAGTGTCCTCTATGGGCTCAGTAGCTTACTTAAAATCTAATTTTGGTGACTGAAGAAAACGACTAAGTGATACAGTTGTACCTAAAACATCACTAAAACTAACTAATGTTTCACAGTTTCACACATATCTTGGACAGCAGCCCCCAGTTCCTTTATTTGTATTCACTAATGTATCAGAAGAGGTAATGCAACAACAATATTCACTTTGATATTTATTATAGATAAAAGGAAAGACAGTTAATGTTTGATTTCACGTACAGTGCGTTTGTGTATCCGCTTATACGTATTTTATCCTAAAAGGAATCTTCGGAGCGGCTATTCACAATCGCTCTGAACGTGAAAACAATCTTTCCTGTCATAATAGAAGCAGCACTAAAATAGCTTCGATATGGACGCAATAGCGACATCTGATGATAAATCACGAAACGAAGGAAGATTTCTAATTGTCGAAACCAAATTCAGATTTCTGCTTTAATCTGTGCCTTCTAAGAAGAATTATAGATCAATTATAAAATGTAGCACACAGTCTCAACAATTATAATACATATTTCATACATATTCTCATCGATAATCAAACGATTCTCTGGCACTCAAATGACGAATTATTGGCAAAATTTGAAAATCGCGTAACTCTGAATTCGTGGAAGTCTTAGTCGAGATATTACTGTATTTAGAATTGTTGATTTTTTTAAAGAGCAATTTAAAAAGGCTTTCGTATAATTCTACACTTACCCCCAGAATAAATTAATTTGAATCATTTCAACTCTTGACTTCCTGCTTGTAAGGTTGATGGGTTTTAAATTATTTTTTTTAGAATTATTTGATTGATATTTAATTTTGTTTTGGGGGTGGTCATGACCCCCGTGACCCCCCCTTGGATCCGCCACTGACTATTCAGCGTGTAATTGTAAGTTATATTGTTTACTGTAAATATTTTAGGTGTACATTTTTGTAATAAAAGTATATTTTATAAAATAAATTTTTGTTTTTATATTCTTCGAAAACATTACCGACCCCGACTAAGCCCCACGTAGGCACGGGACTCAATTTAGTCACCTTCAGTACTCTGCTATCATAAAGACGGTTTATAAATTCTGGCACTCAACTAGGTTACTCCGTTAAAAGTAATCAAAGTTTATAAAACAAACAATTTTGGCAGCAAATAATGTTCGTACATGGTGGATGTATTAAAGATAGTAATACAACATTGCTTCTTGCCTTATTCTTTATTATATAACAAGGACATTCAGAAAAAAACATTTCATACATTTTTAATAGCTATATGGTATACATGCAATAAAACAAGTATACCTTTATTGTCGATGTGAATAGGCATTGACATTTTTGGTCAATTTTTTGTAGAAAATATTTGAAACATACCTAGTATGTAAAAGATATTGAACTTTTGAAATCAATGTTTTATTTAACTCATTCATTTCAATTCAAGATGAATATTAAAAAACCAATATACTATAAAAAATAGTAGTATTACCTAGTAGGTAGTCTTTCTATAATATGTTTATGTACATTTTCTGAAAATCCAATCTATTTTCCTTTACCTCAAGATCATTTACTCTTTAAATGGTTAAACATTTTATTTGTCAGTTTCATTATATTTTCATTTACAGTTCGTAATCCTTTTCAAAGGAAGTCAAAAAAAGAAAAGGATATATAATGGGAGAAAAGGAAATACAGATATGTTATACCAACGACGCAATAATAATGGCGGCAAATGAAGATCGTGATTTCAACAGAGAAAACTAAGTCGATAGTGATATCAGAAAACAAGAAAATGTAAGCTGGTTATTATCAACAAATAATAGAACAAGTGACAGAAGCGGAATACTTGGGAATCAAATTGTCGAGCTACGAGAAAGTGAAAGAAGAAGTATAAAAATAAGTGAATAAAGCAAACAGAGCAGCTGCATGTCCAAACAACACAATATGACGAAAGAAATACCTCAAAATGGAAACAAACACTAGGATGGATATACAAATTAACAATAAGGCCAATAATGACTTACACTGCGCAAACAACGGCTGACACGGCCAACATACAAAGGTGTTTGGTGACAGCAAAAATGAAAGTCTTACAAAAAAATATTAAACGAATTGCTAAGAATAGGAAGTGGGGAAATAAGAGAGAGATGTGGAGTAGAGAATATTAACCTGTGGACCAAAAGGGGCAAAATGAAATGGAATTAACATATAAGAAGAATGACAGAAAACAAATCAGTCAGAAGAGCAAGAACAGGTCGCCAATCGGAATAAGGGCATCAGTTAAGGCGTCAATTAAGGCTAAAGACCGAAGTAAAACAGGCATAAGTCTACCAGTAACGCAGGAAAACGAAGATTTGTAGAGGTAATGGATTTTGACAAGGGCTATGAGTCATGCCGATGCAGTACACAAGTTTACCTGTTATTTACAAGGTCATAACTCTTATAAAAATCCATTACCTATAACTTTTTAATTACTTGTAACATCGCCGTAATAAATGAACCTGCAGCTTTCCCTCAAAAAGTGCTGTAGAAATCGAGTAACCAATTAGAACAAAGCAAATGGTCCAAACAAATTCTATTCCAACCAATATTATCTGCATTAAAACACTTTTAGTTTAAAATTAGCCAAAACTAGATTAGAGGAATATATAAATTAATATTAAAATTGCAAAACTATTGATTTTTTGGATTCAATAAAAAGTTAACTTTGCCCGCGATATATTTATTCTGTTTAAATATATCCGTTTTAGATTTTGTTATAATAATCTTTAATTAAGTATATATAAAAAATTCTCATAATTCACTGGTGTTCTGTAATAAAAGACAATAAGATAAAACATGATAAGCTCAACTTATTTGAGCTGAACATTATTCAAGGACAGAAAGGTAAAATTTAGACGATGCCCTGGATCGAACCAGTTGTAAAGGATTGGTCAAAGCTATGGACCCTGCAATAGTGCCGGACTAACGCTAAAAAGGTAAATGGCGTATACAAACCCTTTTCAAAAATTCAATTTCTTTTGTACCTACGTACATTAAAATTTGGTATTCAATTATAATACTGTTTATAACATGCATATTTTATTTGCACATAAAATTTCTTAAAAGTCAAAATAAAAATAAAATTTTAGATATCATTATTACCGTACATGATTATTCTTTTTGTGAAATGCATTAAATATATTAACTATATTATTATTGTCGAAATATATACGAGTACAGTGTAGCTTTTATTTAGATATATTTCAATGAAAATTAGGACACTATTGTTAGTTTGACGATGATTTCATTTTTATAATGATTTTTCGGTTCATCCTTGTGGTTACACTCTATAGAGTAATAAAATTAAAGCTAATTTAATCTATTTCAATCACTAATAAGAACAATCAGACATACTTTCGTGTAAGTCTAAAATATCTAACCATATGGTCATTTTTTTTAACAATGTAAAATCTACCATGACGAAGATTTCGTATATTTTATTCAGTAGTACCTACAAAATAAATATATTTGACGTTGACACCACCATAAATTCGTGGAATAGAAGGCAGCCTATGACTCCGTAGATAGACAAAAGCTCTCCCGGTTATGGTGGAATTCAAAATACCATTCCAGCTTGTAAAACTAATGGGACTAACACTCACACGAATCTATAGTATAATAGTTAGAATCCAGAACGACAGCTTAAGGTTCTTCCGCTACACAAACTGTTTAAGGCAAGGTGACGGACTATCCTGCCTTCTTTTTAGCCTTAAACTGAAAAAGATTATCCGTCAGTTCCAGATTAATACAACTGGTACAATATTTAACAAATCTGTGGTTGCATATGCGGACGACATTGACATAATTGCCAGATTCATAGAGTCCCTGACAGAAGCTTTTTTATAATGGGACTAAAAATAAATGCCCAAAAATCGAAATATATGTGCTTTTTCAAGTCTGCTAATCAGACACCTAGACTAATAAATTGACATGTTAGAAGGTATAGACAAAATCATTTACCTTTTTCTTCTTTCTCTTTATAACCAATTTTGCTTGTTCATTGGCGGATTAATACCTCCATGGAAGGTTGTCACTCAATCTTTTACCCAAACACGGGTCTCCCCCATTCTGTTTATGTGGTAATTCCATTCTTTTTTTCATATACGTTATATTTTCTTCTAATGTATTCACTTCTATTTTTCTAAGGCACATGTCACATTATTGGTCTTACACTGACTTTATAAATTCTTGACTTGATCTCTGTTTCGCCATATAGTGTTGTTAAGGCATCCTGCCAGTCTATTTGCTTTTTTTACTTGTCTCTCACTTCTTTGTCCAGGTCTCCATAGATGGATAGTGTAATTCCAAGATATTTTATTTCTATTACTTGTTCAACACTGATGCCATCAATTTCTATTTAACGTCTAGTTGGTTCTTTGCTGACTACTATTGTTTTAGTTTTCTGAGATGAGATTGTCATATTAAAGGCAATCCACAAAAAACCTAGGTAAATTCATGGCTAAATGACTAAGGACAAGATCAGCGAAGAAATCAAAAGAAAAATTGTTCTTGTTAATAAGCGTTACTTTGGCCTGGGAAGGCAAATGGCCTCAAAACGTCCAATAAAAATGGAACTGACCGTGTATAGAACACTGATAAGACCAATTTTAACACAATACAATATTGTTAAATACTACAATAAAAAAGTATAAAATTAAAATTATTTTTATTTTTTGCACATTTTGAAATTTTTATGAGATTGAAATAGATTATATTGCAGGAATTTTTGTCAATGCTACTGTTTACTAAAATGTTTATTTTTATTTTTTTTTATAAAAGTTTATGGGTCCTTAAAGATATATACTGAATTGTTGAGAAGAGTATAAATTCTAGAAATTGAGCAGAATAATATTTGGCATGTGTTTGTGAAAAAGCAACAGAATATTGAAAGTTGAAGCAAAGTTTTGAAACGGCAAACAAAACATAATGAAAATTAATTACGATTTTTTAAAATAAAAAATAATAAATTTTTTGAATCATTAAAATTATATTTTAAAATGGTAAATAAAAAAATTAATAAAAAAGTTATTCAAAATTCTGGCTCAGTCATTTTTGCTTTAGTTCTGTCATTCTTTACAAATCTTACTCTAGTTATATTTTGTTTGGAATCTTTCATTGCGATGTTAAGGTCGACTGAATAAACAACAGTTTTAATATATATGGAACTGAAGTTTAAATATTATATGTATCTTCATTTGTAGTAAGTAACTTAAACAGAGGCAATATCCCCTAAGAGCAATTTAAGTCCAGACAAGACCATAGGTTGGATACCTCCTACCAAAAAGAACTGCAAAAGATTTTCCGGAGCCGTAATAATCACATCCCGAGAGGCTATCGAAAGGAATACATTCCTGGTTGATTCCATAACAGCGAAGAGCTTAGTAAAACTTTCTTGAAACTGGTGATCAAGAAATATCAGACAAATTGCTCCATAGCCTGGACGCAGCGAGTCAAAAAATATAAAGGGTGGAATAAATGGCGGAAGTGGTAGATAGTCCAAACTTTCAAACATAACATATAACATGAAAAAAAAAAAACAACTAGCCCAAAACCTTTCGTATCACATGGTATCGACATCTAGAGAACAAAACGACAAGCCACACACAATCAAGGTGAAACGAGAGCTCAAAATCCTAAAATCCGAACCTATAGATATCGAATAGCTAGTCCCATGTCTTTACATGCGAAGAAATCACAATAGTTTCCAATTATGTAAAACACAAACTACAGGCCCCTAGTTCTAGTATCAGAGATTTTTAAGTTACTTAAACGATCCATTCACCATAGAATCATCACAAAACTACCTTAAGCAATACGGATCGACAGGCTAAATTTTGACCAAAAACAAGCTGTACAGATTTACTGAAAAACGGTTTCAGAGAAAACTTAAAACTGCAGCAGCATTCAGACCTAGCAGTGGCCTACGATACAGTATGGAGAAAATATATGATATAAAAGCTACCTCGAACAATTCCATATAAATACACTGCTTGAATCACTCACTGCACACCAAGAAAACTGAAGAATGGCCTGCCCCTGGGATATTTCCTAGCTCTTCTGCTCTAGTACTACCGTACTACCGTAAGTATACCACTAATAGCAGCAAAAAGTTAAAGTAAATTAACGTCAAAGAAAGAAAAAAAAACGTAGCTGCGGAAGAGAAATATCGCGTATGTGAAGCTAGATATTTACAAAGTTTATTTACATAGAACATGAGAATTTAAGTTAAAGAATCTGAAGAACAATAAGTATTATCTGCTATATCTAGATCCGATTTATTTACAGCAGCAGTTACAGTCATCCACAAAAGAATTTACCGGAAATGCGAGGAACAAATTGCGCCCAATCAGTTTGGATTTGTGGACGCTGTTGGTAAGAGAGAAGCTTTATTTAGCGTGCAGGTATTGTTTCAGAAATGTAGAGATGTCAGCTGTAATGTTTTTGCATGCCTGATTGATGCAAATGATGGAAGTGCTGAAGAGGACAGCGATTGACGGAAAAGACTTAAAAATAATAGCTAACCTGTATTGGAATTAATCAGCGATACTCCGAATAGATAGAGAATATAGAGATCAGCTCAAAATCTTAAGGGGAGTGAGACAGGGGTGCATAATTTCACCACTGATATTCAATCTGTACTCGGAGCACATTTTTTGAAGGCTCTAAAAGATATTGATGAAGGCATCTCAATAAATGGAATCAAGCTCAATAACCTGCGGTATGCAGATGATACAATAGTGTTTTCCAATACCGTAGAAGCAAAACAATGAATAAAATAACGGAAACAAGTAGAAAATATGGGCTGGATATAAACACCAGCAAAACCAAGCTAATGATCATCAGCAAAGAAAACATAACTGGAGCAAATCTGTATGTGAACCAAATAAGAATTGAACGTGTCTCACAATACAACTACTTGGGAACTATAATTAATGAGTCGTGGGACAATACTCAAGAGATTAAATGTCGCATCGGAAAGGCAAAAAGTGCATTCTTGACTATGCATTCTTGATTATGATTAGAAACAAAAATAAGGCTCCTTAAATGTTATGTGTACTCAGTGCTTCTATACGGAGTAGAAACGTGGACATTGAAGGCGGAAACTTTATCAAAACTTCAGGCTTTTGAGCTACGGTTATACAGAAGGATCCTGAAGATACCATGGACAGACTAAGTTACCGATGAAGAAGTACTGCGGAGGATGAACACAACTGCGGATTTGGTCAACATCGGGAAGAGCCGTAAGCTGCAGTACTTTGGACATATAATGAGAAATCTAGGCAGATACGAGCTACTTCAATGCATTTTGCAAGGTAAAATTGAAGGAAAAAGGGCCCCAGGACGAAGAAGAATATCCTGGCTTGCTAACCTGAGAGCATGGTATAGAAAGACCTCAACACAGCTATTTCGTATAGCAACCAACAAAGTCATGATAGCCAGAATGATCGCCAACGTTCGGAACGGACAGGCACCCTAAGAAGAAGAAGCAGTTACAGCAAATTGATTTTCTAAAAAGACGACATCGATCACTGTATGGAAGACAACTAGAACAGCGTTATCTTCAAGCGAATATGTCGATAATGGTCTGGAAATGCGTTTAGAGTCTGATGATGCTAACAATTCTCTTTGAAATGGGCACTTTCCATCTAGTTTGTCAACTGTATAGAGTTGCCGAATTGCGAATTATGATGTCCATGCCTCTATTTTGGTTCAGTACAATGACCAAAAGCACCAATAAAATATTAATTATTTTATTGATGGGTCTGTTTTAGAATGTACGAAAAAAATATGTTTTGGAAATGATCTGAGAAATCAGACTGAAAACAGATAAAATCTGATGATTTTATGACTTGGACAAACATGTAACTAGTCCGCGTAACTATACCGATATTTAAAAAAACTTATTTTAAGTAGATATAAGTTAGTCACAGGAAACAACTAGAACCAACGACATTTCAATGAAATAGGTTACTTTCACACAAATCTAAAATTAGTTAAGGACAATGTTGCATCAGTTTACGGTATTAGTTATATTATCCATAGTCATATAATACAAGATAGACTGATCGATGCAATATCAGCCTGTTCTCCCAGTGCTACAGAGAAAACTGACGCAAAGCAGTCAATGCATCTCTTTCTAATTTGCCACGTTTATATCCCACGTGACCTAAATGACCAATGAAAAGAGCACGTGGTCGATAAACACGGCCCATTATATAGAGATGCAAGGACTGCTTTGCGTAAGTTTTCTCTGTCACACTGGGGCAACGCGACTGTACTACAGGAGTCAGTCTATCTTGTATTATGTATTATACTGGTATTTATCTATAGTATTATCTAATGTATCGAGATATTATTTCTTGTTTATAGTGTCGAAAAAAAATATAATTGTAAAAAAATGACAAAAGACATGATTAATAAATAATTAGTGGAATAAAATCTAATTGCTTGGGTAGAAAACTTTATTTCATTTGTTGATATTAATGTTTTTTGATATATACAAATATTATATTACGTTTCATTCAGTATACTTCTTTAAAACATGACAGACTTATATAAAATTTAAACGAAAATCTACAAAAATGTTAAAATTTTATACATGTTACTAAATTGGGAGCCAATTTTGCCTAGTCTTTTGCCTTACAACCGATTTCATTTTTATTTAATTCTGATTTTACAAAATATCTAATACTTAAAAAAGCGTTTTATTTAGTGTAAAGAACACAAATTTATAAATACTTATATAAAAAATATCTACAAAAGCAGGTAATTTCGGGGAGATAAAAAATATATACATGAATTTATAAATATTTTGTTCACAAACAAAGAGCTCTATGGTAAACACATCAAAAATATCTGTGGAACAGAAGTCTTTTCCTCATATATAAATCAATGGTTTTTAAAGTAACATACCGTTAATCCCTGGTGGTAAGCGATAAATTTATCAAATTCAGTCTAATATGAAATCTTTGGCAAACTGATGGAACAAAAGTTAAAAAGTGTATACAGAAAAAACATTTGAATGAAATTGGCAATTTAACAATGGATATACAATAAAAAAATCTAAACAAAACGTACTCCAAATTAAATCATTAATTCCGTTTTGGAATAAGGTTCTGTATTATATCAGAAGAACTTATAAACCTTGGCGAGTATGTATATTAGATACAGGAGGAATGTTCTATCTTTGGAGCATATCCCATACATTCTATTAGGGATTAAGGTCCGGCGACTCAGTTAGTCATGCACAAGGATAATATATTCATTATACAACCAATTTCTTATTGTTGTGCAGTATTTAGCCTTCTTTGCTTGCATGTAACGTTAACATGTATCTACAGCAGTGACAAATGAATATATAATAGGTTTCAAAATAGGTCAATATGCGTACTGATCAAAGTTCGATGAAGAAAAATTATTCCAATTACTTGTATACCACTATATGAACGTTGTTGCGTGCTTATTTTTATATACTTCGTTTTGTTGGTGTTAAACCCATTTTTGTACCTGATTCTTTTAATGCCTTTTAATACGCCTCTCGTACAGCGTTTTCCATTCTCCCAACAATATTGATATCATTAACATAGGCTAGCATTTGCACTGATTTATTATATATTGAACCAGTGGTTGTGACATACGGATTACTTTTTCCAGAGACAGATTGAACAGTATACAGGAGAGAGGGTCTCCCTGCGCAGCCCCTTAATTGTTTTAAAAGGTTTAGACAGTTCCCCCTGAATTCGTACTTTACATTCAACTTTTTCAAGAGTACTCTTCTATTCACAGAGTCGTAGGCTGCTATGTAGTCTATAAATATGTGATGAGTATCAATGCCATATTCCAGTGTTTTTTCCAAAATTTGTTTCAGGTTTGCAATCTGAGGAATTGTAGATTTACCACCTCTGAAACCAGCCTGGTATTTTCCTACTATTCGTTCTGCATATGGTGCCATACGGTGATACAGTACTGTGAAAAATATTTTATACGTTGCATTTAGGGCGTAATTTCTCTGTAGAGCATTCAAAGATATATTCTTTTTTGTGTATGGTGCAAAGTATTCCAATATTCCAATCATTGGGGAGAGATTTGTGTGTCCATATTTCTTTTATAAGCTGCTATAATGCCATTTTGGTATCATGGCCACCTTCTTTATATAGTTCAGCTGGGAGATTATCTATTCCGGGTGATTTGTTTCTGGCTAGTTTTTTAACTGCATCTTAAACTTTAAGAATCGTTGGTGGTTCTTCTTCTCTCTTGTCTGCTCCCCTTAACTCATCTCTTTCGTCTTCCAGGTTTTCTTCTTCTTTCTCTATATTAAATGCCTGGTTAAAGTATTCTACCCATCTATTCAATACATCTTTCCGTGTTGTGGTCAGAGACATTTATATTTTGGGTATAGGTTAAGGCTCCACAGAGTCGTGTACAGTTGTATCTGAATTTCACCGAGCTAATCCTCGAGCAACATCACCGAATTGTTGATATCGATGTAACAACATCGATATCATACTCCGAGATATGTTAAAATGACGTGCAACATCAACTTTAATAAGTGTTAAATACCATTTCCCCATCAGTACTGTTGCTCTTCAGAATCTTGTCATATTGCAATTTGAAAGATTTCTATCTTTAAAATTTAAATCACTTTACAATAATTAACTTAACACATTTGAGGCGCTGGGCGTTATATTGTTTTTTTTGTAACGAATAATTTTACGAATCAAATGCAGTGTATTTACAAAAAAGTGTTTTGTGAAAAAATGAGGAATACAGCTAATGATATTTATAAATTTTTGATGTGTTTTATAGATTGTAAATTTATATCTTAGAGCAAAATATCTTTACACCAATAGGCTTTAAAAACTTCAACTTCAGAAGATTCGTTTAATATAATAATACATCTTTAAAACGGTGGTTTAATTTTGAAATCTTGTTAGTTTGCACAACATTACAACTAATACATTTTTTATTTGCAGTCATTTTTTTATATCTTCTATAAGCACTTGTTTGCGAATAATGTTGACCAGTTTTGTTTATAAATTTTATGATATTTATAGTCGTTATTTTTAATTATTTGTAATCAAACAAGTATTTGCTGAATTATGTTGATGATTGTTGTTAGTAAATTTTATCTTATAGTTTGATATATTATTTACAGTGATCGTATCTAAAAGTAGTTCGAAAAATTCATTTATTAAAAAAATATTGCAACTGCTCAGGGATTACAGCATATATAGTCCAGTCGTCAGAGATTTGATCTCTAAAAATCCTACGAACAAACTGAATTTTTCTGAGAATGTCAATTTACACCGTAGAAAAAAATGTTTAAATAACATTTGAATAAACTTAACGGTAAATATTTGATATCTTTTGATCAGACTGTCATATCGACAAAAACCAAAATGCGATTTAAAGGTGAAGAGTACAGCTTCGAATTTAATTTTTGTGTTTTGTGGCAAATGAAGTCAGTTTCCATAAACCTGTTAAACAAATAAACGTTGCGCGATATTTGCCATTTTTTACGACTCTCTTGAGATCAATAAAATTTATTACTTCTATTGACTGGTCACTTTGGTATTTCCATTGTTTAAAAGAGTTTGAAAATGTTTGAAATCTAAAACATGAAATTTCGATTTTCAGTGTTGGCAACGAATATGAGGCATTAGAAATATGCCTAAAAAACGCTGAATTTAAACTTTCACATCACAAACGATCGCACGTCACAAGAAATGATTCCACAAAGACGGTATTATGTCAAATTTAGAGCAGAAGTTATGTAGTTTCGCAAAACGTACTTGTGTAATCGCAAAAAATAGTTTTAAACGTTTTAGATCGTTTGTAATGTAAAAGTTTAAAGCGGTTCTTAGGCATATTTCAATTCCATTTGTTGCCAAAACTCAAAACCGAAATTTGATTCTATACGTTTTGAAGATTACGCTACAAAAATGGAAATTCTATAGTGACCGGTCAATGAAAGTGATAAATTTTATTGATCTCATGAGAATTGTAAAAAATGCTAAAAATCACGCAACCTTTATTTATTCAACATCTTTAAATGGGCTCAAAAATGTAGGCGTATTTTAACAGCTTTCAATTGTTCTAAATTTAAAAATTTCAACGGTTTTATATTAAAATATTTTGTAGACAGTTTTTTATCCCTGACTGCGTCTTTGAATACAGTATTTTCAACCTCCTCTATAATAAATTGCGTCTTGGTTAGAAGGTTCATAGTTTCCCATAAACGTCGACATTTCCTTCTTAAACTATTTCACTTAACTATTAATCAAACCCATAATCTCTCAAGATTTAATTAGTTCTGGCAAAAATTTTAAATTTTCTCATGGTAACAGAACCACTATTTTGAACACAACCGTACACCCCTCTCAATATGTAATTAGCTTCGCACAAATTTCTAAAAGTTATAAAAGAAATAGTACAGCTTATTTCGTCAGTTAGTTCCGGGCTTGCCTACTGAAATGACTCGTGATGTAAATTTACGTTTGTTTAATTGTGGTGAAAATCACATTTTTGTGGTAAGAATGGTCGACCCTTGTTTATTTAATTAATTCCAATATTAAGAAATAATTTCTATCCGTATAAGTTTCATTGACGACCCATTTTTCACTTGCATTCCTCCGTTAGGTTCCGTCCTTTTGCTACCATCTGGATATTGCCGATGAGATATGAAGAGATTTTGAGATCATCAACCCTCATCCTTTTCAATATATTTGAATACTCACCTGTTTTTGGCTGTATTATAGTATAGGGGCGGCTACACGGAGGAAATAGGGAAATTTCCCACCTAAGATGGTCCAAAATTAAAGAAAACCTATTATTTATATGTCTTTTGTGTAGTTTTTGTTTATCTTTTCTATGTCATATGTCTTTTGGTTGGTGTTTCATTTTAAGTCCCCTCCCCCAGTTGAAAGTTCCCCTCCAAAGGAAGGCAAATGTCTAGATCCGCCACTGCTGTATCAGATGACCCTTTCATCGAATGCCATTGAACAGTTAAAGTGACTGTTTATAAGTTATCGACTATTTTTTGTTTTTACGTTTAATTACGGACGTGTATTACGTATTAAGTCTTATGACCTAAGTAATTATTTCATCACTAAGTATTCCCTTTCATATATCATTTAATATTATATTGAAAAGTAATGTATTTCTCTGCTATTAAAATAATGTTCTTCGTTATTCCTTTAGGTATCCTATTTTAGACAAAAACGAAAAGCTTTTACGTTTTTTTACAAGATTATAGGTAATAGTTATTTTCGTTTATTAATTTTGAGAAAAAAATTTGAGCTGTAATCTGTTTATTTATAAGATTGTTGACGAAAATAATATGGTCGAAGGGTAATTTTTTTTGAAGATTATAAATCCATGTTTGCAAAAATACATGTTTGCAATGACATAAGGTTTCTGATATTAGCATTTTTTTATAAATTTTTGAGGATTTAATAAACATGTTCTTGAGACTACATAATTTTTAATCATATAATAACTTTTTTTTGAAGATATTTTTTTTTACAGATTATAGGTAAATAAGTCGATTTTTATAGTTTTGAATTGATAATTCTTTGATATGTTTTCTAACGTGATCTTGACGTCTTTAAGTGAAATGTTGATCTAATGTTTAATTAATTTAATCTCAACTTCGCTATAAGTCTCAGGTTAAGACTTATTGGCACCCAAATATTTGTAGTTTAGCTATATTAAGTATTTCTTTTTTCTTTTTGTCAAATTTATATTTCGTTATCTAATTATTATCTGTTTATTATTTCTCTATCAACTATATCCTTACCCACCCCCAATGAAGCTTCTGATTTAAGCAAAGTGGTCTTTGTAAAGCTTTTATGAACGAACAGCTATTCTTGTTAAGTTTTTTGTTACAGTATCACAAATATTACAATGACCAGACCATATGAAAAATATAAAAGACAATCTTGTTTGTAGCTAGAAGACTTCTAGAAAATATAATTTCTTCTAATAAATTAAAATGAACGTTTATTTTACAATATCTTAATAAAAATGACTTGTTAATTTTCATTAGTGTAAGGTGTACCTCCTTCTCTATTGATGTGTAGAGAGACTAGTAATTATTTACAAAAATATGTCATAGTTGATCTATGGATAAATTTACAATCTATCTTTTACATAAACTGTACAACATAAAATTTAACTAACGCATTTTACTATCCTTTGTAGATATTAATAGGCTGTCAAAAATAGCTCAAACATTAAAAATCTGAGGCTTATCGACATTTTCACATAAACCTATGTACATTTCTAATTTTATGCAAATTCAAACAAGTGATTTTTACAATACAAAAATAAACAAAAACAATAAATATCTTATTTCACTATTAGGTGTAGTTTCAAAAATAAAAGAAAATTCATAATCAAGATGACTACTGTTTGGCTACATTCTAAATCTAAAAATCTGCAAGTATTCCAGAAATTCAATTTCATGTCAGTCTTCCTTATTCTATGATAAATTCGAGATTATTGTTCAGATAATTTTTATATCGAGATCACAGAAATTAATATTATGGGTTTAAAATATATTCTTTTACTTTTTCTAGTACATATATACTAGTTTATAGAGCAGATGAATAAAGTAATGCAACATATTGAGATTGTTGCTTAAGATGGTCCAAATAATTACAATAAAGTACGTAAAAATTCTAATAACCCCAATCTAATATAAATGTCTCGTGTCAATATGAGGTAATCTTAATTATTAACAGAATATAAAATGACGATTTCGTGCCTTATAAGGTTGTCAAATATTTCGACTCAGTTTAAAGCATTCTATAAAATAAAAATTATTGAAATGTGGAAACTTAATTTGCAAACCTGTGGTTTAAAGCTCCTTGTTTGAAAAAAAAGCAACTATAAGCCAGTACTGCAGACTGATCAAGTGCAACCTTTGTAAGATCGGTTTAGAAGCCGATGTTGCATGTTTCATCTACCAAGAGCAACAAACACAGGCAGAACATTAACTTTATCGCGCACGTTTGAGGCTCTCTCGATTCTCCCTCGAGCTGGAGAATTTCAAAACTACCGATTCTGCGAGTGCCAATCGCAGAGCGAAAGGACCAGATTCTACAGTTAAAAACCCCAGAGAACCAAAGTGACGAAGAAGCTCTAGCTAAAGAAACACTTCAGGCTGAAAAAAAGAAAGATCCAGATCTAAAAATAGTCCATAAGCGGCTGGACAATGAAGCTAGGCTACAGTGGCAGGAGTTTGCGAAACATGGGCCAGCAGTGAAGGGCTATTGGCTTCAATAGGACTCCTTGAGTCTTAGAGCTATAATTCATAAATGGGAGAGTCCAGATGGAACAAGAACAGTGCCCCAAGTTGTTCCCCCAAAGTCATGTGTTGACGTACTTGCAGAACTCTATGATAGCATTTTGGGATCAATAGGATTCTGGCCAGAATTCGTAATAGGTATTATTGGGTTAATTGTCGACAAGATGGAAAGAATGGTGCAACCGATGTGACCTGTGTGAATCCAAAAAGAGAGTTAGGGGAACACTTCAACAATATATCACCGGTACTCCATGGAAATGAGCTGCTGTTGAGATTCTGGGACTATTTCCAGTAAAAACACCAGAATATAAGTATTTGATGGTTGCTATGGACTATTCCAAATGGCCAGAAGTAATTGCACTACCCAACCAAAAAACAATCAGAGTTGATGAGATCCTGCTTAAGAATGTCGTTTAATAACATGGGGTACCACTTCTGCTTCATTCTGACCAGGGGCGCAACCGACGGCATGGTAGAAAGACATAACCGGACCATTAACAACTACTGCTTCTGCTAGCCTACCGAAGCTCCCCACATGATGCAACTGGTTATATTTCAGCAATGTTATTGACGCAGTTTGGCTATACCAACCAGCCAGAAGGAAAGGTCTAAGTTACAAGTTGCAACGGCCCTGGGAGAAACCGTACCAGGTTACTAAGAAGATAAACGACCTTGTATATAGGGTTCAACTGACGCTACGAAGTAAGCCGAAGTTCGTCTATCTGGAGAGACTTTGTCCTTATGAAGGTCAGAATTCACCGACTTGGTCAACTTAGGTAGGTACTGTTCGGGGCGAACAGCCTGAAGGAAGGAGTTAATGTTATGAGTCACGACGCTTCATTTGAATCCCCGGCGTAACAATAATTCTAGAAGTCAAATTAACACCTTTGTCAACAAAGTTCTCGAACTCTTTATCTGTATTTTCTGGAATCTCGTATTAAAGTGCTCATTTGGCATTCGAACCTTCGCTGGAAATCTAGAACAGATGTTCGTGTATACAAACTACTCGGATCCTTTGAATAAGGTATGGGTATGGGTAAGCGATACCCATATTATTGTAGGCGAAAGTTATGAGTATATTTATAATAGACAGGTTAAAGAGAGGTTAGAGATATTTGTTATGTAGTGAGTTTTTTGTAGTTAAGTGAGTTAAATAAAATTAGTTAAACTACGTTTACTTTACTTAATTCATGTACCCACAGAAAAACATAACAATTTATTGTGTGTACTGAATAATTACACCTCCGTTACTTAGAGCTCTCCCTTGTACGGCACGGAAGATTTTTATTATTTGATTCGGAATTTTAACATTTTTTAAAGACTAGATAGGTTAATCATAGTCTATTTAGTTTTAGGTACAAGTATTTGAACAAATCTGTAAATCTGAACAAATGCTCAAAGGAAAAATTTCTGGTAAACCTCTGAAAAAATCAAAACAAAAATGCCAATAAATTTTTTAAATGTACAATTTTTGAACAGCCCAGGAGTAAAAGTGCAGTCTCAGGAGAACGCTTTAACAAATCGTCTCTACTAGGTGATCAAAACAAGGTTTTGCTTAGGACATACTCATTTCAATTTAAATTACGATGGAAAAACTATTGTAACAGTTTCTTTGAATACTTGAAGAGCTTTAGACAGCTACTTTAGAATATTCTTTGACCGTACCTGACCTAAAATTCAATTTTTGGCAGTAAGGTCATTAAGGCAGCTTAGTCTTTCAAATAAAATCAATATACCGTTGTGTTTATGTTAAAACAGATATGCCATTCTGATCATGCTATTTCTTTAAAGAAAACTTGAAAAAATAAATATTTTTTTTGTCAGTGTAGCAAACGTTTTTGCATATAAGAATGTTTTGAAGACGAAATTTATAGACGTTTTCAGAGATTTTAGATGGATACCATTGCCCTAAACAATTAGTATAATTGATCCTAATAATTGATTTATATAATTTTATAATAATATACATGCGACAATGGCCTACTAAGAACACCAAATACTAACTTTTGAGTCCTTACGTTAGATTTTATAAATATTTTCTATAAGGATCTATCACAATAGGCTTATGTAAGTCATAATTTATTTTAATGTCTTCAAAACATTCTTATTTTACAACTGATATGTCATTTATAGTTTCACAGCTTTTGCTTTACCAACAACAACAAATATTTTTTGAAGGAACACGGTAGCGCCGTTCGAGCCTCTTTGGAACCAGTCTGGTTTTTTCCAGTAAACAAATATAAAATAGACAGGAATGGACGAAAGAATCATCAACAATCCCATACCTGAAATATACAAACATTTAATAATATCTTCATTTATTACTTAAATATCTTCAAATTTTTAATATTTTCTACAACACTTAATATCTATACAATATTGTTATATCTGTATGTTTAGTTAATATGAACAAATTTAGAGCAAAGTATACCTAAAACACAGTTTGGCTTTAGATGCAGTTTCGAAGCACTGAAGAGACATAGCCTTTGCTATACATGTCTTGGTTAAAAAAATGTCTGGATCAATAAAAAAATGTTTACTATGAGAAAGCGTTCGACACCATCAAACATGACAAACTTTTCGAACTATTAAATTTTTCAGAACTTGACATTAATGACATCCAGATTATTAAAAATCTGTGTTGAAATCAAACAGCTCACATCAAGTATGGACGTATGGTGGGTCAAAACATAATCGTTTTTAAGGGGGTTAGCTATCTTTCTTTACAGCCTCTTTGACTGTAAGGTCCATTGCGAGAGGCAGTTTTATTGTAGGCCTTTATCTAGGCTACTCTCAGTTCTCCGATTCTTACTATTGAGTTAGAATAGTAAGAATATTGTGTTTATCTAAGAATATGAGAATCTTGTATATAATTTGCTCTGACTACGATGGAGATAAGTCAAAAAAATCACAGTATGAGGAATATTATTATCATCTGCAAGTCTGATAAGTTCTCGTGGATGCAGTGTAAATTATGCTTTTTAGCCAATCAACTGTGGTTCTGTCAGCACAAAACGATAACCTTCAGTCTTGTCTAACTGTAAGTTGCTGAGTTTGAGTTTAACTGTACCTTTGAATTGATCTCTACTATTTTTGTCCAAAATCATCTCTTTTATGGCTGATCCACAGTTAATCTTTTCCACTGAAATATAAATTTCTGGATCATTTTAGGGCAGTATTCCTACCCATATGACTTTTAACGCTTGTACGGTTCTTTTTTGGTATTTTCTGGTCAACTTTTTCTGATTTTTGTTACTTTTGGAGGGGCTTCAGGGCCTGTTGTTACTTGAAGCTTCGTTTCATTAGGTATTTAAAACTTTTCCTCTCTGCACAACCTTTTTCAGTACTCGCTGAGCTTCGTGAATGTTTTTATGAGTGAAGGAACTGTTGCAGTTTCGCAACTTTATATGAATACGGCGAAAATATCAACATACTTTCTGTTACTTTTCTTTCTCCTCATATAGTTAGCTAAGATTTCGCTTACAAAAACCCCGACACTATTTAACAATAAACGGTTGTTAATACAATGTTGCAAAGAATATACTGTTCATTCATACATTGTTGTGAACAATGAAGCATATAAAAATGAGTGTCTTTCGTTAACCGCTTTCGATTACCGCTTGGGTAATTATCGCCCATGCGTCGCGTCAACTTGTAAAAAACAATTCGTTAACCAACCGCCGTCTCCAGTCAGACTAGTCTCATCTGCCAACCGACACAGCCGTGTCTTAGTGGCGGGGTAGCGGCCCGCTACGCCATCATCAATACTTTTGTCCCTGGATGCCGAAGAAGACGTCGTTTTTAGTAGCTTCTCATACCATTCATGGGGTAAAGTACCTCTTTGATACACCATCTAGATTGATGTTTAAACACACCTACGTTTATTGTGCAACATCGTTACATTATCAAACAAATTGTTGCTGGTATATCTAAATACGCTTCATGTTTTTCTGTGCTGAACTATATTGAAACTTATATTGCCGCGAAAATATATATACATATATACATATATATATATATATATATATATATATATATATATATATATATATATGTATATATAAACTTCGTAAAATGTACCTAACAAAAAATATAAAAATTAGGAAAGCAGATTAATGAATTAAGGGCTCAAATATTCCACCTCCTTGTGCTAAACAGTAAAAAATCTGTCTTACAGATTTCTTCTCTTCATACTTTTGTAGGGCTGGTGTAATGCTTGCAGAAAAATAAAGTATTTTTGCTCTTAATTCGACTAGGTTTGTGGCCCTTTCAAACTGATGCCTATAAATGTTTTCTTTGAGAAAACCCCGAAAAAAGAAATCGTTAGGCGCTAAGTCACAGGATCTAGCGGGCCATTTAATGGTACCACGTGTACTTATCAGTCGATCAGGAAACGTTTGATTGAGGAAGTCAATAGTTGCTCTAGAGTTGTGAGCCGAACACCCAACCTGTTGGAAATAAACCTCCTGAAAATTAACGGGAAGGCGTCGAACTGCTGGAGTGATCTCATTCTGTAAAAGTTGTAAATATTTGGGCCCGTTTAGGTTTCCATTAATAAAAAATGGACCGACTATGGTCGGTTACAACCGAATATATTCGCCTAACCGACTATATTCGGTTAGGCGAATATGGTCGCCTAACATCCCAGTCCAAACATTTAACTTTTGCGGATGCTGCGTTAACACTGCAACACTGAGGTGCTTATTTTTCCGAGAATAATACCTTGCAACGGATGGATTGTGTTTTTTATGTAATGAAAATGAAGATTCGTCAGAAAATAAAATATTTTTTAAAAAGTGTACATTTTCATTCTGATTATCTAACATAATTTCACAAAATTCCATCCGCCTAAAGTTATCTTCCGGAAACAGTTCTTGTGTTGCTTATATCTTAAAACAGTGATAAACATTTCTTTTGAGAACTCACAGAGCTGGACAGTTCGAGTATTCACATTCACGTTAACTTCCCTAGCAATTTGTACACTATTGCAGGGTTCATTTGCTTCCACAAAAGCACAAATATCAATATCCCTGTTTTGACGCTTCTCATCGACAGGTCTAACACTTGGTTCATTACCTTCATGACACTTTTTACAACTGTTTACACATCCCGAAGTTTGTAAATGTTTAATGGTATTTTTAACTGTTGTAACACTTGGTGGGGGTCTATTTTCGAAGGCAACAATAAATAAATCAATTATTCGCGTATCAAATGACCTTGAAAGTACCATGCTACAAGTTGCACTTTTTATTGGACGGTATACAACGTAATAGGCATTTTATTAATTATTTGTTTAATCTTTCAGAACTTCGATCCAGAATATCACACCGATTGCCATTGTGTTGTATGGTCAATAAAACAATGTCGTGATCTGTATATTATAATATTATTTGTCTTATATTCAAAATTATCCTATTGCTTTACATCGATATATTATGTGGCAATCAGCTGTAAAAGTCATGCGACTCTCGTCTTTCATGCTATATCATATTGTAACACAATGCTGGAAGAAGGCTAATGAAACCTAGGTGGAGCCTGATACCCGTAGTCTGCATAGAAATACTAGTGCTGTTATCCATCAGGGTGTGATGACGTAATCGAGAATAGGTATCGTGTGCTAGCTTATTTGAAAGGTTTAATGTATGAAATGAGAAGTAGATTAGTCCCTAATTTTGTTTACTATTGAAACACTTTCTACTAGTATGAAATAACAAAATTAAATTACCATATAAGGTACATAAATAATGAGAATTATAGCAAAAAGTATAGTTTTTAAAAATCGAGTTGGCTAGGGTTAAATTTCATTACATGACCATTAATGGAAACACAAAGAATAGAAATATTAATTAAAGTTAGATATGGAGAAAAAACCAAAAAACCACAAGACGTATGTAATTTATTAATAATAATAATAGTCTCCCGTTTTATACGGCTTCGCGGCTTTGGGAGTATAGCAGGGTAGTCTGCTATATCTAGGGCCTACGGTATACAAGGAAGGTAACATGGCCAGTGCTACGCTTCAACCGCCTATTATTACCCCCGGTTTTACCCAAGGTAAAATGTAATTTATTTATTATAAAAAATGTATTATTAAGTATGGCAGTCCTCGAATTAATTCAAGGCAAACGCTTTCTACTTTACACGTTCTTAAAAAAGAGAATATCGTACATATAAAATTCATAATGTACAGTTTTGCGATCTAATGAGAATAATGATGACAAAGATTTATATAGTCCAAAATCCACCTTTCATTCGTCAATTTTTTTTCTGATAGAGCAATCTTGTGTTTACGTGGAACAGTAAATTGGCAAAACTTTAGATATTAGCATAAAGAGAATCCTCATTCGATGACTGATGAACACACTCAGCACCCTCAAAAAGTAAACGTATGGGCAGGGATAGCCGAGGTTAGAATTATAGGTCCTTTTTCCTTCGATGTTTCTCTTATGAGAAAAAGATATTTTAATTTTTTACAAAATGAACTTATACCCGCCCTTACAGGTAGCAAATGTTTTCCTAGAGGATGCACTGGAAGACGAGGAACAATAAATAACAAAAATAAAACCCAAGATTTTCAGATCTTACACCACTTAATGTTTTACTATGGGGTTATTTAAAATCAAATTTTTACATCGATAGACCACAAGATTAAATAAAATAGAATTAGGTTGGAATTCTATTTTTAGATTACCAGATTTAATATAACTAACTCCAGAATGATCGTCGGTTTATTATTACTGTCAGCAGTAAAATAATCTATTTTATATTAAATAAATTACATACATACTTCTTGTTGCGTAAATTAATTTAATTCAAAAATTACATATTTGTTTAATTATCATGTATAAATAATTATATTAATGTTTATATCAGTCAACGAATAATTAAATAACCTTTCACATGACTAACACACGATCCCTATTACCATTTAAAAAATCATCGATTTTTTAAATGGTAAATGTTTCTATACATCTAATACACATTAACATTATGCAAAAAAATACAAGGAAGAATAATCTGTATACTAATGAAGACAATATAGAAAATAAATATTACCTGTTTCATATGGACTTGCAGCCATTGGAACAGCTGTGACAAAAATTGTGCAGGCTAAATACAGGATAGGCCAAATAAGGTGTACTTTTATAGGTCTGTTAAGATCTGGCTGTTTCCATCTCAGCCATGGAAGACATAAAACTGCTGCTCCAATGCTCAGCTAAAAAATATAGTATTCTACTTGAGTTTTCGTCAAACATTTAATTCTGTATTTTGACGACTATATAAATGATAATAAAAGATATTTGCAAACTAGAAACTATGATTAAATTTTAAACGACCAAAAATTATAAAATGTTCAAAAAACTTAAGGTAGTCGTGATGTTTAATAGTGATACCTTTAAAAGTCTTATAATAATTATTAAATATTAATAAAATTATTATATATAAAACACTGCTGAGGCCAGTCCTCACATATGGGTCGGAAACATGGACTCTAATGCAGAAGGATGAAAGACTTCTGGGAATATTCGAGCGTAAGATACTCCGCAAAATATTTGAAGCTATAAACACATAGGCAATATCAATAAAATCCTACAACAAAAGGAATGCATTATTAATAATAATAACCTAAACGAAAATATCGTCTAAGCTATTAGAGCGGCTCGAAGTAAAATGCTGCCCTAAAAGACGCCAAGACGAAAAAATAACTATTGAAACAATAGGAAACTAGAAAAGAAATCAAAGGAAACGAATGCATTGACAAAAAAAAAACTACGAAAAATAAATAAAGAAGTATCAAAAGCTATAAGGAGAGATTTAAGAAAAGTTAAAAATGAAGAAGTCCTCAGAACTACAAAAGAGAATAAAAGTCTGAAAGTCCTGTGAAGACGGCTAAAAATGGAAAATGTGAAATACATAAACTGAATACTTCTATCAAGAACTATACACCAGTCAAAGAGAAGACCAAACAAACTTGCAAGCCGCCACATCACGCAAAATCATCAACCAGGGTTCAGAGCTCATGCCAGAGATCACACTAACCGAAATCCGCAAAGAAGCAATGAAAAAGATGAAAAACAACAAAGCACTAGGAGAAGATGAAGTCGTAATAAAGATGGGCGGACGTGCCCCTCTCAACCAAATAAAAATTTTGTTTAACCTTTGTCTAACAGATTGTTCCATACTGGAAACATGGAATAATGTAGTAACAATTTTACTACACAAGAAATGAGACAAGGCGTACCTAGAAAACTATAGACCAATCAGCCTATTGAACCACATCTATAAAATGTTTACCCGAATAATTACGACAAGACTAGAAAAAAAAGTTGGACAAGACAAGACTAGAAAAAGTCGGGACCAGTCCCGAGAACAAGCTGACTTCCGCTCAAAATTCGAAACAAACGATCACCTATAAACAGTTAAAACCTTAATAGAAAAATCGATAGAATATAACAGATCACTGGAAATTATCTTCGTAGACTTTCACAAAGCCTTCGATACCGTGGAATTAGATAGCACTATAATTGTTCTGAAAAATTGTTGATACCAAAACGCCACAATGCATGTAAAACTACATGATACCACCAGAGAAATTCATATAAAGCGAGGTGTGTACACTGTCTCACCTAAATTATTTATAACGGTCCTTGAATACGCCTAAAGTAGGAAAAAAGAGGAATAAAAATAGACGGGGAAATGCTGCGTTTCCGTAATATTTTTAAAAAATTATTTTCTTATTGTATATAAAAAACTTACCCATGTTGCAAAGCCAACGTAGTTGATAAGAGCATCTATATCTGACACAGTCAGATAGAGCAGTGATAAAAATGCCTGTAAAAGAAATAAATAGTGTATGTAACAAATATGAGTTTTAATGGCTATCGTATTTAACGTCAACATGTAACATGTTCTCTGTTTTATAATCCATATTTATCTCACATATACACCAATATAAAGGATATCCCAAAATTTACACAAGATGGTAATTAAATAGACACATTTTTTTTCTCTTTAGATTTTAATTGTAAGCTTATTTCAAATCGAGTGGCGAGCCCTTCCACGAAATAGTTAATCGCGCAGACAATAGAATATCTATGATCAGACCCATGCAGTGGCGTTGAAACAAATTAAATTATTTGAAATCGCACTAATTACAAAATTATTACTCACTTAAATAATAAATGGAGTTTGATTGTACACAGATTGTTTTATAGTTACCAAACTTTTTGTTTGTTATAATACCGTCTTTAATAATTGATACTAAATTTCTAATTTAGTATCAGTAACCGTAATTATAAAGTCATTATTAATGACTCCTTAACGACTCGTTAAGGACATACAAAGAACTGATAAGAATTATTTCCGAGAATTTCAAACGTCACGGGATTTCAAACGAGTTCGTAATTTAGTCTCATTATGTTGTGGAGTCTTAATAAGAAATGTACTACCACGTGTATTATAACTATTTTGTAGAATGGAGATGGTTAAGTGTAGTACGAGTAAACAGATCAGATTGACACCAGAATCCAAAAGAATAGTTTACAATGCATTTAAATATAAATATGCAAATACTATTTCCTGAAGATAATCTAACCAGTATTAAACAACGTGTGAGTGAAGCTACTGGAGTATCTTTACGTACAGTAGAAAGGATCATTCAACAAGCGAGTATGTTAACAAAGGCAGAGTCAAATAATACACTAAAATTTCCAGCTACAACACCAGCAACCGTGACGGACTTGAGGGAGTATGACAAACAGTTCATTAGAAATACCATTCATCGTTTTCATGAGACTGAACGTTGTCGTGCATCATTGAAGCTTTTGCAGAAAAGGCTTGAAGAGGTGTACTAGTGGACTGGAAGTGTAAGTTCTCTCTACAGAATTGTGAAAGATTTGGGATTTAAATGGAAGAAAACGAAAGATAATCGAATCGAAAGATAATAAATAATAAAAAGATAATATAATAATAAAGATAATTAAAGATAAAATAATTAATTGAACGGAATGATATTCGTGTTCTACGCATTAAATATTTGGACCCAATTTAATATTACAGAAGCGAAGGTAAGTCAATTGTATAGGTTGATGAAACCTATGTACATGCAGGACACACTACGACAAATAGCTGGACAGATGAGAGTGGCAAAGGGTTGTTCAAAATCATTTCAAAAGGAAGTAGGTTGGTTGTCTTACATGGTGGTGGGGAGATGGGTTTCATACATAATGCCCTTTTGATTTTAAATTCAGGAGCTAAGACAGGAGATTATCATGATGATATGAATTCAGAAAATTATGAAAAATGGATGAAAGAACAGTTAACCCCCAATTTGCCTGTTGGATCTGTTGTTGTTACTGATAATGCGTCATATCATAATGTACAAATTAATAAAGCACCCACCAGTAATTCTAATATATACTCTGAGGAGATTTTTAATGAAGCCCTCACAAACCTAGACATGGGAATCCGAGTGAACGGTGAATACATCAATAATATCCGCTACGCCGATGACACTGTGTTACTAGCAACCAGCCTAAACGATCTGCAGGCCTTACTAGACCGAGTGCGAACTGTGAGCGTATCATACGGACTGAACCTTAATATTAAGAAAACTAAATTCATAGTTGTCAGCCGTACAAATTTAGATCCCGGGGCACTAATGGCAGGTAGCGAAGAGATCCAGAGAGTCGACAGATTCACTTACCTCGGAACTACCCTTAACGTACAATGGGACTACGCTCAAGAGATTAGATCCAGAATTGAAATGGCACGGTCTACATTTATTAAGTTGAGATCCTTGCTGTGCTGCAGTGATCTCAGTTTGGGAACCAAGATGCGGATAGTGAGGTGCTACGTTCTTCCAGTGTTACTATATGGAGTTGAAGCCTGGACACTAACGCAAGCCACTGAAAAACGAATCGAAGCCTTCGAGATGTGGATATACAGAAGGATACTAAAAATATCTTATGTGGACCATGTCACCAACGTTGAGGTCCATGAGGTCCTGAGGACAGCGCATGACAAAAGAAAAAGAAGTGCTTAATTTAATTAAACAACGTAAGCTTGAGTACCTCGGCCACGTGATGCGGAACGAAGAAAAATATCGAATTCTTCAACTTGTTATGCAGGGTAAAGTATTTGGCAGAAGAGGACCGGGAGCCTTGATGATCGCCAACATCCGGACCGGATAAGGCACTGAAGAAGAAGAAGTAATTCTAAAAAATGGATATGATATCTTGGTTGACAGAAAAAAAATTTGTAACCATTTGTAACGTCAATGTTAAAACCGCAATTGTATGAAATCATCAAACGACACAAACAAGATCATATTCAATATAAATTTGACAAAGTGCTGCAAGAATGTGGACATGTTTCTTTAAAACTTCCGCCATATCATCCAGACTTGATCCCTATAGAAATGGTTTGGGTGCAAATTAAAAATGAAGTTGCAAAACAAAACGTTTATTTTAAGTTAGAAGACCTGAAAGTGTTGGTGTAACAGGAATTTGCTACAGTAACTGTAGATAACTAGAAGAAAGTGTGTGAACATTTTGTCAAGGTTAAAGATAAGTATTTGGAAAGTGAATGTCGCATAGATGTAATTACTGAAAAATTAAGGATTAATTTAGATGATTCTAGTGACGGAGACAGTCCATCTGATTATAAAAGTGTATAATATAATTTAACATTACGATGTACCTATGTTATATATATATATATATATATATATATATATATATATATATATATATATATATATATATATATATATATATATATATATACAGGGTGAGTCATGAGGAACTTTACATACTTCTACCATATGTAGAGTCCCTCAGGGAGCATATCATGTGGCCACTAAAAAATGTCAACTCCTCTTCTTTATTAATTAACAGGGTGATTTGTGTAATTGACCATTTATTTCATTTTACTGTAGTGTTTATACGGCTCATTTGATTTTTTTAATTTTTGCATGATACAGTACACTACTAACAAGCATTCGACTGGTATTAGCTAAACTAAAAAATTCCAGGACTGGCTTTGGAAAAATTAATTTAGGGATTCGTATTAAATATTACACGTTGTATAAATTTTTTTTAAAATGCAATAAGTGAAACTGGTAACTCAACTAACAGTTACCAACTGAAGTCCGTTTGAAGAGGTTTACTCTCCGGACACTGGAACTCACTTAAAGCATGGGTGTATGTTACCTGAAGTAAAATTTAATTAAAATATTAAACATCAAATAATATTAACAACATCATGTACAATCTTTGGTAACATTATATATTTTAAAGGGTTTTTACCCTAATATTTTGGTGGCTCAGGCATTTTAACTTGTATTTTTAACCTGATGATGGAACTGTTGTTCCGAAAACGTTCGCGTTTTTAATGTAGCCCTTTTAAGGGTTTTTATAAAATATACCCATTTACAAAGATTAACCTCTTTTTATTTATTATTTTCAACATCTGTCAAATAAACGTCAAAGTGTAAATACGAACTTAAAAGTTCTCTGCATTTTAAAGTTTAATTTGATAGTTTTACGTATAAACTCAAGTTAAATTACACATTTTAAAGTTCTCTGCGAAATTTTATGATTTAGAAAGTGCTAAACACAGTTACATTCTATTACTATAGTTTAATACATATACATTAGTACTAGTTTGGTCGTCGAAGCGATCGTCGAAGGCTCCATTTATGGAGTCTTCTAACGGGGGCGAGCCCCCCGATAAAATGCCAAGGGATCAGGATGCGATGGATGATTGCAGTTATGGTTCCCATGGATTTTCATCCCATCAGCTAGAAAACTCGATAAGTAGTCTTAATAATATTAATCATTTAAAAACCGATAAACAAATTAACTCACTAACTTCTAATGAGCCAGAAAAAAGCAGACCTGTATATTTATATGATAAAACTGATTTAGGGCCATTTCACATTTTTATTGAAAACAATGATAGAAATTTTACAGGCAAATTAAATGCAGTTAAGATAGGTGAAATATTATTTACCGTACACCCAGAAATTGATAATTATATTAAAAAAATTAATTCAATTGGACGCAATCGGATTAGGGTAACATTTAAAAACTATGCTAGTGCAAATACCTTAATTACTTCTAAATTGCTTATTCAAAAAAATCTTATTGCATATATTCCGAAATTTCAATTATTTAAATTAGGTGTAGATAGGGATATAGAATCAGATATATCAGAAGAATATCTCAAAGATAAAATAAAAGAATTTGATCACCATTGTAAATTCTCGGTGGATTATGTAAAAAGAATAAAGAGAAAAATAGTAACAGATGATAAAGTAGTTTTTAAACCTACAAAATCGGTCATTGTATCATTCAAATGTCAAAGTATACCAAAATATATCGTAATTAACCATGTTTTACATAATGTAGAAAAATACCAACAAAAAGTAATTATTTGCTACAACTGTTATAGGTATGGACACATGAGTAAGCAGTGTAAAAGCAATCCTAGATGTCTTAAATGTCATGAGTCTCACCCTTCCGATTCTTGTTCTTTATCATCCTTTAATAAAAAATGTCTCTCCTGTGAAGGTGAACACTTCACTAATGAATGGGAGATATGTCCAGAATTCGACCGTCAAAAAAAAATAAAACATTACATGTCTGAAAACAGCTTGTCTTTCAAAGAAACGCTTAAATTATTTCCTAAAGTAACCTATGCATCGATAACAGCTAATAATTCCTCAATAAATTCACATCAAATTCCAATTATGAACGCTCCATCCTTTTCATATTCCTCTACTCAATTGTCCACACCCCCCTCAACCCCCAATCAGCTCACCACCCCCTACAGTTTCAAACAGATATACAATAATAAAACCTCCAAAATCCAAACGACCCCTCCCTTCCTCGCAAGACCCAATAGAAATAGAACATCAAAAAATAATAAAGTTAAACCCCATGTCCACCAGACCTGGCGGCATTTTCAATTCATCTTCTTATCAATCTACATTTAATACAGAACAAGGATCCAAAATACATGAATCTCCTAAAGAATTAACAGAACTAATATCAAATATAGTTATAAGTATTATTTCTAATATGAATCACAAACATTTTGAAATCCCAGAAAAATCAGTTTTAATAAATTTAATTCAAACAGTTTTAAGTTCTCTCTCATATAATAATGAATAGTTTGGTAATTTGTCAATGGAATTGTAGATCGGCTAACTCTAATAGAGAAAATCTTCTCCACCTACTAGAAGACCAGAAAGTTGATATCGCATTATTATCAGAAACTAGATTTAAACCAGAAAAATATATTAACTTCCACGGATATAATATTGTCAGAGACGACCGCTTTTCAGCAACTGTCGGTGGTGGCTCGGCAATTTTAATAAACTCAAATCTGTATTATGAGGAAGTCACCATGAAAGTCGAATTATTAAACGTCAATAAAGTAGCCATTAAAATTAAGTTTAAATCATTTACTGTCACATTTGTATCGATGTATGTTCCCCCAGGAGAAAAGTTATCGTTACAACAGTGGAACAATTTCATAACATCTATAGAAAGACCGTTCATAATAGAAGGCGACTTCAATGCTCATCACATTGCCTGGGGCTTGGACAATCATACAGATATAAAAGGCAAAATCTTAATGGATGAGATGAGATTATCATCTGTATAGATGATAATAATTTGATATACAAAAATGATGGCTCTCCTACTTTCTTTAGGAACTTTTCGAAATCGGCAATAGACCTGACCATTTGTACTCCTGACTTAAGTCATCTGATCACTTGGAAAACACTTCAAGACCTATTCGGTTCAGACCATGCACCTATAAGGGTCGAATTAGAGGATCAACCAACTCACATATATAACCCGTATTCACAAAAGTGGAATTTAAAGAAAGCCGACTGGAAATTATATGAACAATTTTCGGAAAATATCTTCTCTCAATCTGAAGATATAAATTCATATGAAAAATTTTTGCACACTATAAATACAACTGCATCCTACTGCATCCCCAAATTTAAAATAAAAAAACCAACTTCCAGAGGAAAATACTGGTGGGATTTAGAATGTGAGGAAGCAGTCAGAAGAAGACGGGAAAGTTTTTGTATATTCAAAGATCATCCAAACCAAGAAAACCTACTTAAGTATAAAAAAGATGATGCCCACGTGAAGAAGATTACTAAACAAGCTAAAAGAAATAGCTGGAGAGATTATGTCAGGTCCTTAAATAGGTCGGTCCCTATTAAAGATGTATGGTCAAAAGTTAATAGACTAAAAAATAGAAAAACTAAGAACAAAGTTCCTATAACACTATCGGAAGCTTCATGGATAGAAGATTTCCACCAAAATATCACTCCACTGTCTGCAGAATTAGTAATTCCTGACCTACAAGTGAATGCGCAATACGACTATCCAGAACAAATCCGCTTCTTAATCAAACCATTTTCTGGCACTGAACTTTACTTTTCGTTAAAGAAAAATTCAAATTCAGCACCAGGTGCTGATGAAATCCATTACTCGATGCTATCAAATCTTTCAAAAATTGGTAAGACTGTGCTTCTGAATATATACAATGAAATTTGGTCACGCCGCATAAAGATTCCTGACGATTGGCACGTTTATACTATTCTCCCGATCTTAAAACCCGGAAAATCGTTAAATAATTGTGATTCTTACCGTCCAATAGGACTGGCTTCATGTATACTTAAAACATATGAGAGATTAATTAAAAACCGTTTGGAATTTTGGTTAGAAAAGAACGACTTATTACCAAAAACTCAGTTTGGTTTTAGAAAAGGTAAATCCACACAAGAAAGCCTGAGTCACTTATTGATAGACATTTATGGTGCTTTTACTTATAAGAAAGCAGTTAGTGCTTTGTTTTTAGATATAAAAGGGGCTTATGACAATGTTAATCTCCACATTCTATATGCGAAAATGTTGGAAATAGGAATACCTGAAACTGTAACATGGAATATCATTAATTTGTATGTTAATCGATCAGTACACGTTAGATTAAATGGAGATAAGTCTAACACACGGTACACATCTTTGGGACTACCACAAGGTAGCATCTTGAGTCCTCTATTATATATTCTGTATACTGCTGATTTAGAAAATAAACTTCCCCAACATATAAAAATCTTACAGTATGCTGATGATGTTGCAATCTATGTAGAAAATAAGTCAATAGATAAATGTAATGAGCACCTTAAATCAGGATTGAATATTATAGAAAAATGGGCGACGGATAAGAATTTAACAATCTCGGAGAGTAAATCAACCATTGTTACTTTTACCAGAAAACGATATTCTCCTCCAAACCACCTACAATTTGATAATTATAAAATTCATTATAAAACTTCAATACAATTTCTTGGCGTATTCTTAGACTCAAAATTAAATTGGAAAGAACACACAAATTATATATTGCGAAGAACGGAAAACGCAATGAATATCATCAAGACTGTAAGTGTCAGTAATTGGGGAGCTGACCCAAACATCTCAATATTACTGTACAGAAATTTAATGAGATCGATCCTAGATTACGGATCTATATTTTATGGCTCAGCATCAAACGCTGTACTCCAAAAAATCGAAAGTATAAAAAATAGAGCACTTAGGTTAAGCACTGGTTATCTTCGTAGTACTCCCATATTAGTCATGGAATGTGAGCTTAATGAACCTCCACTTTCATTACGCAGAGAATTCTTAGGTGAGAAATTTATAGTTAAAGTGGCAGTTAACAATAAACTGTTGTTGAGTAAAATTGTACAACTAACCACTACATACCTAACTCATCATTACTGGGAAAAAAAGAAGCAGCTTTTAGTTGTGGAAAGTTTTCTCAACGTTTCTAGTTACATTGACGACATACACCAAATGGAACAAACCCCATCTCGAAAATTAAACTATGAAGATTATTTATCTCCATTTAACTGCCATTTAAGTAATATTCTTGCCACAGATTTTCTTACTAAAATAGATCACCTTCAGTATGTACAACATCATTGTGGGAGTTATCAAAAATTATATACAGATGGTTCAAAAATGGACGGCAAAGTTGGATATGCTATATTCTACCCCCAAAAAAGTATAAAGATAAACAACAGATTACCTGACAAAATGACTTTTACAGCTGAACTCGTAGCAGTCAAAGAAGCCTTCCAAATATGTATGAATCAAAAAGAACTAAACTATGTTATATTTACAGACTGCCAAAGCATTGTACATAAACTGAAATATAATTTACATAATTTTGAAGAAAATTATATCATCAGTGACATCATAGCTCTGAATAGTGAAGCTTTTAAATCGGGCAAAAATATCATATTGTGCTGGATAAAAGCACACATTGGTATAAAAAACAACGAAATAGTAGATGATCTGGCTAAAAAAGCAACAATGAAAGAATCCACTCTGCAAACCTATCAACTTCCTATGGGTGATTTAATATCTGTAATCAGATCTCTTAAACGCACAAAATGGCAGGGACACTACAACAATTCAGACAAAGGCAAATTTTATAAAAGAATCCAACCCACAATTTCCGTCAAGACATGGTTTAAACAAGTTTCCAACAGAGGCTTCATCAAAACTATTTGTAGAATAAGAAGCAATCACTGTATGACTCCAGTATACAAAAGCAAAATAGGACTGACAAATAATAATGAATGTATATGTGGGGAGCTAGCTGATCTACAACATATGCTGTTAGAATGTCCTTTACATTTTATTGAAATATCAAATTTTTTTACCAAGCTAGTTCAACTTAATGTTCAATTACCTTCTAATCTAACACATCTTTTGGAGTCAAAGAATCTAGATGTATATAAAATTTTATATGGTCATATTAATTGTTTAAAATTAAAGCTCTGACAAAAAAAAACAATAAAAAAAAAATAATAAAGAATAAAAAAAATGGAGAAATAAAATAAAAAAAAATAAAATAAAAAGAAAAGTTACTAAGAAGATCTAAACCTCCGAGGTGTCGAATCGGGTTTATGTCTTAGCGTAGTAATCAAAAAAAATAAAACAAAATAAAAAAAAAATTAAAAAAAAGTAAAAAAAAAAATAAAGAAAAATAAAAAAAAAAGATACAAAAAATAAAACAGCAAAAACAGAGTAAACTAGTAAGTAAGTTTCTAACATTACATGTCTTAACTCTCAATACAATAGTTTTAAATTTAAATACTAACAATATCTTGTGTAAAGAGAGAACTCAAAACAAATTGACTGGCCAGTTGGTTGTCAAAACCAGTGCCAATAAAACACACACACACACATTTATTATTTTGTCCAGCATATTTGTCGACCATATTTTGGAACTGTGTCGCCAAACTTTTAATATTTGAGGGACGCCAAACCATAACGTTGTAAATGCCCAAAATAAAAGTTTTCAGTAGTGACAAAAAATGTTTTAGTTAAAAAATAATGAACGATAATTCTTAATATTAAACTTTGGTTCAATTAACACTATTGACGTACAAATTTGAAGTCTAGTAAAATAAAATAGTTTATGCTTTAATTGATTTAAAAACACAAAAGAACAAAAAGTTTGTAAGTGCCATTATATCGGCAAGTCATAACATTGTAAGTATATTTACTTACATTTAAAAGTCAAAAGAAAAAGATCAAATTAACAATAATTATAGTGAAAATTTCCCCAGACCAAAAAACATGGTCCCAAATAGACCATATACTGATCACAAAGAGAAAGCAAACATCGATAACAGACGTGAGAACATACAGAGGTGCACATACAGACACAGGCCATTTCATGGTTACCGCAACGTTAAGACAAAAAGTCAAAAGAACGCTAAAAAACAAGACAACAAAGGACAAATGGTACATAGAAAAACTGAATGCTACAGATAGAAGAATTAAATATGTAGAAGATATAAGCAAAAAACTGAAGGAATACTGTAAACATACAGAGGATGTTGAAACAGAATGGAGAAATATAAAAAATGTATAAATGAAGCAGCTTCTGAACATGTAAGGATAGAGAGAAAGAAAGTATAATCAAGACTATCATAACATGTTAAAAAAGAAGATAGAAATAAGACAAAAGTGGATCAGAACAAATAGACAACATACATTGACATAGACAATCATGTCAACCTTAATACAACGAAGACTGGCCGAAGCGACTACAAATATCATGGGACAGTATCAATGCGGATTTATTAGGGGAAAGTCAACAACAGATGCCATACATACGGTAAAGCAAATTATGGAGAAAGCTTATGGATATAAAAGAGAAATTGAATTGCTTTTTATAGACTTCCAACAAGCATTTGATTCAATAAACAGAGCGAAATTACTTACAGCTATGAGAGAAATGAGAATACACAACAAATTAAGACGATTAATAAAAATGACAATGAGCAAAACTGTAGTAACTGTAAAAACACAAGAAGGAGACACAGAAGAATTTGTTATAAATAAAGGTGTACGTCAAGGAGATTCATTATCTGCAACTCTGTTTAATCTTGCCCTGGAATATATAGTCTATAAAGGTACATTTAAAACGAGAGAGGGACAAATAATAGCATATGCCGACGATATTGTGTTAATAACAAAGAACAGAAAAACAATGGAAAGTATGTTAAAAAAATTGATAGCAGAAGGGAAAGTATTGGGCTTAGTAATAAATCAAGAAAAAACAAAAATAATGAGATTTGACAAAAAATATGAAAACAAAAAGACTAGACTGGGGGAATATATATTTGAAAAGTAGAAAAGTTTAAGTATTTGGAAATATTAATAACAAACAATGGAGACAGGGAAACAGAAATTAAAGAAAGGATAATTACAGCAAATACGACATACCACGTAAATAAAAAACTTCTAAAAAATAAATTACTGAGCAAGAAATCGAAAATGAAGATATTATAAAACAATAATTCGACCGACTATAATGTATGCTGCCGAAACCCTTAGCATGACAAAAAAACAAGAGGAAGACCTTAGAATACTAGAAAGGAAAATACTAATAGCAATATTAGGACCAATAAAAATTAATGACAACCAATATAGACAAAGAACGAATCATGAACTACTAAACGAAATTAAAGAGGATATAGTTTTTAAAATAAAACAGCAAAGGGCAAAATGGCTAGGACATATATGGAGATCAGGACCATCTACGACAATATTTACAATATTGGAATGGACACCAGCTGGTAAAAGAAGACGTGGAAGACCAAGATCTACATGGCTACAAGAAGTAACAAATGATCTCGATAGGGCGGGCGTACGGCAATGGAGAGAAAAAACCAGAGATAGGAAACAGTGGAGAAAAATAACAGGAAAAATTAAATAAAGAAAATGAGGACTGATCTACCTCGTAACATAGATCTAGAGAGAAAATTTAAAAATGAGCATTTTGTAAGGTTTTCGTAAAAAGTTTTTGCTTCTCCTGTTAAATATGATAGCATGGCTTGGATATCTTTATTTTTTCGGTACACATTGGCACAGGAGTCTCCTTCATCTCGATATCCAACTCCTCAAAACTCGCCTTAGTGATTCCAGGTTTGATCGCTATGGATCCATGTATTAAGCCATGGAGCAGAATCCCTGTAACTTTTCTTTATATAAACTTCACCAAAGTTTTCAGATGTTACTCGAATCGTAGTAGCCGAAGATATCTGCGGTTTTAGTATTTATCATGGATTTAGCTTGATTAATTCAGTTAAAAAAATATTTTTTTCTCTCCAGCATCGTAATAGCAATTTGAATGAGGTCTTTTGGTATAAGCGGCTTGGTATGCTTCTTTGCTTTCTCTATAATGGCAAAATCACGATCACACGAGAGAAAAGTATGTCCTTTTATAGGAAATTTATGAGTAATTTCTGAAAAGAAACCTTTTGCAATCAAGCAAGATACACAACAAGTAAAGCCTGGTTCTTATTTTGGCAACCACAATTATCTGACCATAGAATTAGCTTTTGCTTATCTGTAGTGAATCCTATTCCGCTACTGGTAAAAAACTGTAAAGACAAGAAGCTATCTCGTTAGACCCCTTTGCCCGACAGTTTAATTCCAGAAGAGCATGATGCCCATTCCTTCGTCTTCTAAATAAATACCCATATTATTACAGGCAAGCTGACGGCTGTAGTACATTTGGGTATGAGTTAATGTTGGAAGATACAACTGTTGCTGGAGATCAAATTGAACCATTCGAATATCTGAGTTGTTTCCTCTGGATTCTATGCAATCTTCATTCATTTTTTGTCTTGCCACGTCACCTTACCTGTGGTGAATTTCTAGTTTTTGCTTAGCATCAGTTTTTATTTCTTCTGTTAGAGCTGTGTCTATTTTGACTTTAAGCGAGTCACATGTTGGGCATGTTTCAACTCGTGAGGGCTTAAACGAACGAATAAACTCTGCCAAAAATATATCATTAAACCACTGTCTAGATACTGGTGGCTAGTAGAATCAGCAAAGTACTTTTCCAAAAATTTTTGTACAACTTAATTACATTAAGCTCGGTCAGATGATATTTTCGATTTGGAGCGTCACTTCTACCATAATGACTTTCTTGTGTTACAATTGACGACATATAATTAATGATCTATTCTTTCTAATCAGACTCCCGTCGTTGTCTTTTACCGCTTCGTTTATCTTTCATACTTTCGTTATCACAACCAATTTTCTCGGACAGAATCTGCACAAGTCGTCCACTGACACCAAAAGTCTCACGAAACGTCTTTTTGCAAACCTGAAAAAATGTGAATTAACTGCTTACAGAACACAATTGATTAACTAGAGCTTTAAAAGAAAGATACTGAATTTTACATATCTGAACTTCAGAGATGCCCCGAATTATTAACATATATTCTTTGGGTTGCATCATCGTAACTACCATGTGTCCTTCTTTTTACTAAACAGACTCGAATGGGTTTTTTAGATATATTTGTTGCTCGTTATAATTCCCCATATCCCAAAACTCACGGAAAAGCTTTTTACGGCAATCTAATATACGGCTACATACATGAGAACTGGCATTTGCAGGACACCTTAAACGAAAATATTAACTGAAAAATGTTAACCCTAATGACAAAATAAACTGTATTTGCTTAGAGTATTAAAAAATAAAAAAACACTTTAAACAAAAAATATAGCAGAAACCAAAGATATAGCGTTTATTAGTGTTTTTTAAATGGTACTTTAAAATCACAAGAAAAATATTCTTTATCAGAACTTACCTCCTTTGGCTCACTTTTTTCGCCTCCTTTATTTTTGGTATTTATATACTTAAGTCCGTTAAGTCTGTTTTTACTGCCTTTTCTAATAGTTTTTCTCCATTTCAATGTATTTAAAACATGTTTTTTTGACGCTACAGTTACACACTCAAGTACTTCGTCTGCCATTTTGCGTAGACTGATTCTAACAACTGTGGTTGCAACTGATAAGGCACTTACAACATTATGACTTTCTCTTTCTGTTTTCTTTTTATGTATCGCTCCATTTTTAGTAACCCTAAACTATCAGCTGTCATACTGTTTTTGTTTAGTGCCAACACTTTATTGCACAAATGCCAAGAAGCGTGAATTTTGGGATACCCAATATATTTTTTTACATATTTTATTACGTATTTATATTATACATATTTATATTTAGAGAGTTATAAGAGGTTTCTGTATTCGACTATATGATATAAGAAGTTTCTGTGTTAAACAATAGCTACAAAAATACTAATGCAGATGACATATACATTATTGCTAGGTCCACAGAATCTCTGATCGAAGCATTTCGATCACTAAGGGAGTCTGCATTTAGAATGGGATTAAAAATAAACGCACAGAAAACCAAGTATACGTATTGTACTAGATCAGGCAACTAGATACCTAGACTATTAATTGATGATCTGGAACTGGAAGGTATGGACACCTTCGTCTACTTGGGCTCGCTGCTGACCAAAGACAACAATGTCAGAAAAAATAAAGTTACCATATATAAAACACTAATAAGGCCAGTGTTAACATACGAATCTGAAACGTGGTCACTTACACAGAACGACCAAGAATTGCTTAAACGTTTCGAGAGAAAAATTTCAAGGAAAATATATGGAGGAATCCAAGAACAGGGTTTGTGGCGTAGGGGCAACAACTTTGAGTTATATAGAAGTTTTGGGGAACCTGACGTTGTAAAATGTATTAAATTAGCATGCCTTCGATGGATAGGACATGTAATTAGGCAAGATGAAGATGCAACGATCAGAAAAATTTTCGACCGAAGAGAACCAGTGGGAAGACGAGCCAGAGGAAGACCAAAACTTAGGTATCAAGATAACATAGAGGATGATCTAAAATCTATAGGAGTTAAAGCATGGAGAAGAGTTGCCAGAGACAGGGGCGAATGGAAGATTGTTCTGAAGAAGGCTTTGGCTCATAACGAGCTGTAATGTCACTGATGATGATGACAAAAATACTAATATGCATAAGATACATATATAGCTCATGTGCTTAGAACAATGATCCACAATTGAGACTTAGTTTGTCAAATATGCTCGATGTATTTTCAAGAAATGATACTTATGTTGGAAATATCTTATTAACAACATTATAGATATAATACGTTAGTCATCCAATATCCCATGAACAAAAATATATGTAGCTAAAGTAACTGATCAAAATAATTTTTCTAAATTTACGGAAGTGAACAGTTAAAATAAATTAAACAATCAAGTACGTTTTTCCGATCTAACTACATGTGTTAACTTTCTTAGTTTTTACTTTCATCATCATTCAATCTTCGCTTATCCACTGCTGGACATAGATCTCCCTCATAATTTTCCATCTATTTCGATCTTGTGCCTCTTGCATCCAATTCCTATGACAACGTTTTAGATCGTCAGTCCAACGTGTTGGTGGACGACCTCTGCTTCGGTAGGCATCATCTCTTGGTCTCCATTCCAGTATCCGCTTTGTCCATCTATTATCTGTCATTCGAGCCACGTGACCTGCCCAGTTCCATTTCAGTGTTGCTACTCTCTCTACTGCATCAGCCACTCCTGTTCTTTGTCGTAGCTGGCGATTTGGGATCTTGTCTCGTAGTGAAACGCCCAACATAGCACGCTCCATCGCCCTTTGACACACACGGATCTTTTGAACTGTTCTCCTTGTCATGGTCAACGTTTCGGCACCGTAAGTTAACACTGGCAAAACACACTGATTAAACGTTTTTCTTTTAAGGCATATTGGTATATCAGACGATTTGAAAATATGGTTCAGCTTGCCGAAGGCTGCCCAAGTCAGTCTTATACGACGGAGAAGCTCAACGGTTTGGTTATCTTTTCCTATGCGAATCTCATGACCTAGGTATTTATAGGCCATTACCTGGTCTATGGATCTTGTTCCTACGCATATATCTTCGCTGACTACAAGATTTGTCATCATCTGGGTTTTAGATATATTTATTTTCAATCCCCCTTCTAGCGAGGAAAGGTAGAGCTGATTTAAAAGTTCTTTGGCCTCATCTATCCTATCAGTTTTTACTTTGCCTCTTTGAAATTTTCTTTCATGTTTTTATCGCTCATATAGTAACGATGGCCTTTCTTGAAGAATATTTTTTTCGACTGGTCAATATTTTTTCTAGTTTATGTCTGGAAGGCACTTTCATACGTTTAATTTTAAGTTTAATTGCTGAATCATTCTAAGCTTGCTCAGTCCTATACATTCCTCCGCAAAGTCCAGAAGAGGCATATTCTTTTTAAAAAAATCTGGTAAAGTATATAGCCAGTGATTATTATTTACCGCAAAGATTACTATTCTACTACATTCTGCTATACAGAATTATCGATTGCAAGGATACAATATTTTCTATTTGCGTGAAAGTGTGGTAAATATTGGACATAAGGTAAATAATGTATGGACGGATTCAACCATAACCAGTTGGATGCATTTTTAAAAGGCTTGACTACTGTTTTAAAAGATCCAAAACAAAGAGGTCCACAATTCGTCGTGTTATATATTGGATCTGATAGAGATATTGTACGAAATTCAGAATGTGTATTTTAAGCAAAAAAAGATTCAGACGACTACCATGAAGAAATGAACGACGAGTCTTTCGAAGATTCATGCAAACAAAAATTTCTCAAGAAGCTCCTGAAACAAACATCAAATTCAGTAATGGTTACGAGAGAAGGATATATTTTTTGAAGAAGATTGTTTAAAATCAGAACTATTGGATGCAGCAAACAGTTATGGAGATATATACGACAAGTATAATATCGAAACTTTAGCCGAGAAATACGGTGTAGAAATATTACAATTGCCTTCCTGTCACTGTGAGCTCAATCCGACAGAGATGGTTTGGAGTCAAGTTAAACATTTACGTTGCTGCACGAAACACTGACTTTAAAAAAGATCGTGTTTAACAACTCATACATGAAGCGTTTGCCAATATCTCTGCTAAACAGTGACCAAATTATATAAAGCATGTCATCAGAGTTGAAAAAGAAATGTGGATACCTGACAACTTAAAAGAAGATATCCTACCGGTGATTACAGCCAAACCGGCAGTTCCAATGAGGACGATTTTTCCGAAATGGAGTAGAAATCCTAATTTCGACCTGATACTTTTATTGTTTTGAATTGTAAGTCTTATCATTATTTATTAGGAAGGTCGCGTTTGGGTTATACAAATTTTTATTCTTTTATTAGCGTAGTTTTTTCTTTGGTGTGTACACACTTAGACCGAGTGCGCCAAAATGTTACACCAAATAGTGTTTTTATCTAAATAAACAATGTTAAATTACTATTTTTAATGCTAAACATCTTTTCTTTATAATAATTTTTGAGATTGATAAAAATAAAGATACTTAACACTTAAAAAAATCACAATTTTTAATATTACTTTCAGTTTTAGTTGTCCTATTAAGGGACAGTTTTCCTTATAGACTCCGTCTCGTTGGCACACCCTTTATAATTTAGTAAAAAAATTTCAAGGAAAATGTTTTTATTAAATTTTGTGTGATTTGCAAAAGTCTTGAAGTTGTAAATGTTACATTTACTACTAATACGATTGCATGGTTTAATGTTATCGTACATGAGGGTCAGCGCGATCCTGTTTTGTACGTGGCGATCAAAAACGTGCGTAGCTTTTAAACGGCAACCTCGCACGCCATAACGACAGCACTGAATTCTTCTCGTGAATATGACTATAGTAGATTTACACCAGTAAATGAATTTCCCACAAAAACTGTAAAAAAGTTCTTTCCATGTATAAAGCTCTTAATTATAACTAATTGGACGTTGGTTCTCGTCCCCAACAAAATAAGGATTGATAATACCATATTTAGTCACAGTACACCAAATAGAAACTGAAGTGGCTTCTTTACAATGACCTCCATAATCAATCCAAAATACAATCGAATGAAAAAAAGATATAGTCAGGTAACATATGATAGCTCATAATAAAAAACGTGTAGCTACTTTTTTTACCAGAATATTACTAAACATAATATCGCCCAGACCAGACAAATTTCAAACAAAAAAGAAGCTGTAGACAAATGTACAGTATATATATACAAAGATACAAGTAGTTAATTTCTATGGCATCCACAATTTTCAAAAAAAGTTCTATATGGTGAAAGTATGGGCATAAAGAAACGCACGAATAGTTTAAAGACATGTTTAAGTACTCCAATATAACAATTAACCGATTTTTTTCTAGAGAATACTTTACCCCGTATCAGCTTATACAGGTGTAGTAAATGGGTACCATATGTTTTGGAGTCACTAGGTAGTCTCCAAAAGCGATTACCGCCTGCGATCTAGTACCTTGCAATCATGTAGAATGTGATTTTGAGTGTTTGAGCTATGCTTTTGCAGAGTTTGAAGCCTAAGTCTCCATGAAATAATCCCATTATATGCAGGTGCCCTTTAACTAGCTCATGTCTAGTAAGGAAGTCTGTTATGAGTCTGCTTGTTCTTGCTTATTTCCCGCAGTACTTTAACCTTATCAGCGCAAGTTAATCCAATATACATTTTGCCCTATGCTTGACCGAATATACTTTCCCAGTGCGAGTTATCGGATCCAGTTTTTTTCCAGCAGCGGACGGTACTTTTTGGCACGCCTAAACCCGGTTTTGGTTCAAAGTATTTTGTAGCTGATCCTCTTCCGGCAAGTTCATTAGCTTATTCATTGCTGTATATTCCCCGGTGACCTGAAATCTATACCAGTATTACACTGTTATGCTCCGCTAGTCTGTCCAGTTCTTCTCGGCATTCTCACTCTAGCCGGGAGAACCCATAGCCGCTTAAGTATCTATGAATATAGTAATACGCTTAAATTAAAAAAAATAGAATGTTTACATTTTAACTACTGCTGTAGATTCCTACACAACCCTTCTGCAGTTTTTAACCCGTCTGTGTACCAGGGATAATCCTGAATGGAGTTGAGTATTTCTTCTGTTACACACTTCTCATGAGCAGGTGTAACTGCAGCTCCTATGCCATATTCTCAGTTGATCAGTTGGTCTCTATTTAGTTATTAGTTATTCATATTTGTCCTGTATATCCATATTACGTTCCATATTAACCACTGGCATGCGTATTGCTAGGTTTGAGAACTTCCCCATTAACTCTTCTCATACTCGTCATACAAAGGCAAACGCTAAACATATATGGTGAATACATGTCTTGAAACAAAATAAAGGGACAATACAGAATAAGTATATTTAGATCTAACACTCATCCTACAGTAGCCAACATTATCCGAGGAAATAAAACGAAAAATACAACTATCACAAACAGAATTTGGCAAGTTAAAACAAGTCTTTAAAGCACTTTCAGATAACAACAAAAACCAGAAGTATTAAAACAATATGTTCATTTTATTCTAAATTATGCTCACGAAACATGATTTCTTACAAAAGCTAACATAGAAAAATTAAGAGTATCCCAATGAAAAAGGCATTCCAAAAATGCATTTACAATAAGATAAGAGTACAATAAGTCGTCAAAAAATCGAATACGATAAGAGATTGTTTGAAAGCACAGAACAAGCGAGTTAGAAAGCGGAAGATTAATAGGAATTGGAGAGAAGACCATTAAAGGTGGATGAATACCGCGACAATTAAAAGGATCTTGGAGAGGTATGTATTTAGGCAGGAACATTATGGTAATCGTTAAATATACACAGAAAGAGGAGTGAATAACGACTAGACATAGTGGAACATAATTAACAGGTAAAGTGTCATTAAAGGCCAACACGGATTCACACATAAAAGTTATATACGAGCTGCGTGATGCCGACGTGGACGCGCTAGGTCATCAGAAAATGGTGTGTAGCTCAACAGTAGCTTCTCAAACTCATTTAAAATACACAGGGACATTTTGATCCCGTTCAGGTGGTCTAGAAAGCATACTGGACCTGTGCTTCTGAGATGTCAACGACGACACATGGTCCATAATATTTATGAGTAAAAATTGCGTAATTATATATTTTTTTTATATATTCATAGTAAGAACACATTTTAGGCAAAATAAGCTTTATTTTCATAAAACAGAACGTAAGGACATTATATCAAAATTATTGTATTATGTAAAGTACTAATTTAATTTTTTGTCACGGAATGTATTACAAAAAAAAGTCAAGGTAATAGAATTTTTTACAGCCATCACATGTCAATGAGGTGTTAATTGCTTTCCTCTGTGCTACTTGGCTTCCTTCCTCTTCTACCATTTTTGCGTAACACGTACATCGTCCTCTACCTACATGACCAACATCGCTGAGTTTGTGTCTATTTTCCATAATGACTGATGTGACAAAAAGATCTGCTAATATTCCCTGAATTATCTCCTCCTTGAATTTGGTAATCGTCATGCTTTCATTGGCAATGCTTTGATGCGTTACATTGACATTTATAAGTGCTGTGCCAGTCAAGAGGTCCATCGATAATTTTTTGTACCATTTTATTCCTTTACGTAATGGCAAATTATAGCTTTTCATTTGATCTGGTATATCAATGGAGCTTTTATATTTATTATATCCGATGTTATTCTTTAGCTTTACATCACCGCGTGCCTTTTGCATTGTCACCATTTCGTCAGCGAGTTTGGTACTAATCATCAGCACATCTCGCTTGTCCCTCTACTGCTGAACAACGATGCCCGAATTACTTTGTTCAGCTACATGTTCGCCTACTTTTAATTTTTTGGGAATGGCGTTTTTGGGATTATATTTGCGGTTTGCACGTAGCGTACCAGTCATATAAGTTTTTCGGTGTAGGAGTTCATGTGCAAGTGTGACAGAACTGTAGTAGTTATCAATCGCAAGTGTTCGTCCTTTGTTAACCAGTCCATCCATAAGTTTCATCACTACATTTGTTGGTACAGTGCTACCTTCCGTATATTCTTTTCCACAATATACGTTAAAATCGTAGGTATAATCACTGAATAAAGTTAGAGTTGCCATGCTAGTAGCCAACATCCGTAACGGATAGGCACCACAAGAAGAAGATAATCACCTTCCAGACAACGCTTGAATAATTTTATCCCAAATTTGTACCTCTTGTTGGCAATATACTGGTTGAATTTTGGTCGTCCTTGAAAAGGTAGTTAAGTTTCGTCAATGCACACGTTTTCCTTTGGAACGATGGCAGCCTTGAACTAACCAAGGGAACGATCTTCCGCAAACAGCCATCTGTTGTTACTGAGTTATCGTTGAAATGCAGCGTTTTCTGCAATGCCTGGAAGTGATTCCTTGACATTACGTTTTTGATATTATTCACATAAAGATCATTCTTTGGTCAGTACTAAAAGATGGAAAATGACATAATCCCATCCATATAACTATACCCAGAAATCGTTTTATTTTAGCGACATCAGTGTAATACGTGGTGATACGTGTGTTTTTTTTTCTGGTTTCTTTCCTGATATTGCAGGGCATAAAAAATTGTTTCATCGACCTAAAAATTAAAAAAAAAAAAAAAAAAAAAAATTAAAATCAGTTCAACAAAATAAATTAGATATTTACCGTCATATAAATTACCGATAAATTATAGTCCTCAAATGTACATTTCTGTAAATTTTTGCTATTGACCTGCCCCCAAACAATAGCTTCATTCATTGCATTGGATACTATTGGTTCTTCTAAAACTCCCTGTTTGGAGACTTTAGAATGTTGGGCAATGACAGATTCTACAGCAGCATCAACATGTTCTCCGAAATTCGTATATTCATTTTCTTTACTGGTGTACGGCGATACATTTTGTCATAACGGTTTGGTATTTCCGGCCACACGTGTTCTTTTTTTATTCTGTTCCGGAGTACTCGATTCATTTTCACTGTCACTAAAATCAGTTGGTTGGTACTCGTCCGAAAGCCACGTGTCGTTAAACTAATCCGATTCTTCATCTGACAGAATTTCTTGCCAATATTGTTCAAGTTTTTGTTGCTCTTTTTCGTACGACTGCATTGTACCGCTCTAATCTAAGTACTGACAAGAAAGAAAAACGCAAGCTACGGCGACGGTGCCTTCGTTTGTTAGATTTGCGGACACGTTATCAACAGGAATAGACAAGTCAAGGCGCGATGCCACGTTAGTCTCTCATAGGCATTTTGTGATAAAAATCTTGCTGGTGATCGCGCGAAACTCCAACGTGGACTCACATTTTGAATGAAATTTTAACCAAAATGAGCATTTTAGAGTTAGATTTTGATTTGAAAGTTAAATAAAGTAATAGAAACACTTTTAAAAAAAGTGATCGGCCAATGAAGACATTAAAATTTTCAATATGGTTGCACTAACCTGTTAAAAATAAACGTAATAATTAATCATGATACCAGTCGGCAAGAAAGTTTGATAGTACCTTCTTCAAAATGATGATGATATTTTTAGACAAACAAGACTAATTACGTAAGATCTTTTAACTATTTATTATTTCACCTGACACAAAATTCGCCTATTTTTAGATTATATCTATGTAATTATACTCGTACTTTCCTAACAACGATTTAATTATGTGATCAATTTTATAACCCAAGGAAAAACCTTTATTGTCAATATTTAACGCTTTATTCCGCGTTAACATTTTTATTGTGTGTACTTTACGAGACTAGATATAGATGCTCAGTGTCCATATATTTTATGCGATAAAACTACTGAACCCATTCTTGAAAGTTTATTCGCAAATCGTGAGCTTAAAGAAATAAATGGAACGCAATACTATGCAAATTTTACTACGGAAACCAATTTCTTTTTGCATGATTAAATTTGTGTAACTTAGAAAAAACAAATAAAGGCAATTCTACTTTAAAAGAATATTAAAAAAATAATGACTAAAATGGTTTTTACAAATTATTAATTTTAATAATTTTTAATTACACTAAGCAATTGTTATTTACTCTTGTTGTACTAAGACGAAGATAGAAGTTGTAAACATAAAAGGTTCGGTAATGTTTGTCGAATTCATGAATTAAATGTACACTCGTAAATGTTATTATTATGGCGAACAACACGATAGAACGAACTTTTGGAAAGTATGCATACTTTTATTCTGACAAACATCATACTGACATTGTGTATTTACACTCAGGTGCAAAAAATTCGATCCATGACATATTTCAAATTTATTTCGAGTTTTAAAACTTAGGACTTGTTATATTAGTACAGTCACTGAAGGTTTTCACTCCGATTTCGTTGAACCTCCATCGATTTTAATGAAAATTGGTGAGTAGTTAAAGGATACCTTAAGAAACAAAAGTGACATGGTGTCAACTTGCGCTTTTACCCTGGGGATGTATGCAACCCCTTCTCGGGGGTGGAAATTTTATTAAAAATAACCCCAGGATTCGGTAAAGGGACCAAATCTAAACAAAATTTATTTAATAAAGTTAATAAAATAAATCAATACTTTTTGAGTTATTGAAGATCAAAGATTTTGATGCATGAAAAAATGCATGTTTTAAAGCGGTTTTTCATAAATAACTCGAAAACTATAAGTTTTTATAAAAAAGTTGTTATTAACAAAATTGAAGCTACTAAAAAATTGAATAAATTCCTTGTTTGAAAAACCTTTTAGTATAAAGTTTTAATTCAAAGTGAGTTATAGGTAATTAAATGTATTTTTTTTTCGGCGAGTACTCAAATCTGAATATTCAAGCTTAAATAACGGGAAAACAATGCATTTTATAAAATATACTTATTCAACAATTTTCAAAGTACTCAGAAATACCTATAAAATGAGCTCTAGAAGAAGTTGATAGCATCAAAATTAAGCAAGTTATGATGAAAATAAGAGGACCCCTTCGAGTTTTTTTGGAAAAAGTGAAAAATAAAACATACGCCATTTCCACAAAAAATAAAATTTATAGTAATATCTATGAGAATTTCTTTATTTTTGCATAAGTAATGACCTCAAAAATTTTGACCGGTTTAGAATGCATATTTTTGAAAAAAAATTTAATTTAAAAAAGTCAGAATTTTTCAAATTTTCATAAATTTCATCTTCTTTTGAGAGTAACTCTATATATACTCAATATACTTAAAAAATGATAAAGAACAAAATTTGAGGTTTTTTTTTAAACGATTTTCCTTTTTTTTTATATTTTTGTAGGATAAAAAATAACTGAAATAAAAACGTTTAAAAATTAAATTTTACTGCGAGAACCATGTAACCGGGGCCCTTTAACCTTTTATCTTTTAAAAATAAGGGATTTAAAAGATTAAATTTAATACGACTTTATAGCCTTTGAAATTACCTTTCAAATGGTTTTTGAATGAACCTGATATCAACAAAATTAATGGAGTTATTGTAAAAAAATCAATAACATTTTTTTAGAAAAATTTTTGGAGTAGAGATTTTGTATGTATATATAGGAAAAAAGATAGGTAATAAGTAGACGTAGAAGGAAAAGGAGAAGCTGACGAATTAATAGTAGAGACAACAATTGAGGATAAGAGATCAAGTTTGCCAAAAGTTATAGTAGCAGAAGACATTGATGTTTTAGTTATTTTAACTGCCCGAGCTAAAGCTGATGAAGAGATCTATTTTTTGACACTTGGAAAACAAAATGTTAACTCCGTGATATATTCTTCAAAAAGCTTAGAACTAAATTATCCATGCATTGGAGTATATATTCTATTCTCTCATTGTTTCTCTGGATGTGACTCGACTTCTGCTTTTTAAAATAAAGGGAAGAAAAAAATTATCGATCTTCTAGACAAAAGACCTGATTTGAGAGAGAAGATCGATATATTTTATAATAAAGTCGCTGATATCGATGCCATTTTAGAAGCTGGTAGGTACTGCACAATATTATTGTACGGAAGTGCAAAAGATGTGAATATGAGTAAACTACAACGCATCGAAGATCTATCAGCTTATCTGGAACAGATGCGTAACGAGTACTTTATTAAGGCTACCACTAAAAATAGTGCAGTAAAGTTTTCATCTGTGGTCCCAACGGTTGCTGCATTGGATGAACACATCAAAAGAGTTTATTTACAAACCCAGATACGGATTGGAAACAAAGACATTCGTCCAGTTGACTGGGGATGGTGCAACATTGAAGAGTCTTTGTTTTCAACTAAAAATCCCAATCCACCCGCTCCAGAAGAATTGTTAAAAATGATTTTTTGCAACTGCAAACACGGGTGCGGCGCTTCTTGCGGATGTCGAAGAGTAGGGTTATTTTGCAATACAGTCTGCGGATCATGCAGTGGGGACAATTGCCAAAATAGCCCTCTAATTAATGAAAAAGGAGAAATTGGTGAAGAGAGCTCTGATGAAGAGTGAAAAATTAACAATTAAAGTACTATTAATATTTGATTAATTTATGAAACATTACTTAAATAAAAAATGAATGAACTTTTCATATATTTTAACATTTATTTTAATATGTTTTCCTCTTAATTAACAAATTAAATTTTTATAAGTCACATAAGCACTGAAAAAATTGTTCAGGAAATGTGAAAAGAATAATATTAATAAAGTTTGCAATATATTAATAAAGTTTATCATAATCAATAAAATAGTTATTTAACCAACAAGTGTATTAATAAGGGCGATTAACAATTGAGATATATTAACGCGCGAGCGAAGCAAGTGCGTTAATGTTCGAGATTGTTAATCGCCATTTTAATTCACGAGTTCGTTACAAAACTTTTCAGTCGACCGTACTTTTCAGAAATAAAAATATCTTAGTTTAAATTTTTATTTACTTAACGATAAATAATGACATACAATGACAGACAGTACTTACAGCGGCTACTTCATTTTAAATAATTTTTTAGTGGGAATATAAATAGGTATGTTTGGTTGGTACACCACAGGTAACTGCCAATCACAGAGCGTTAAATGGGGTTAAATTAATTTATACAAGCAATGTATGTTGTATTGCCTATAATAAAATCGTTCATTAATAGAAAATCATTCATTAATAGGGGTCATTAATCAATGATTTTGAGGGTGTTAAAATTAATCATAAATGGACGGTCGACGGAAAAAGTTTCTAAATGATTACAGCTATTAAAGCTAATAAAAAAAACATTTTCCATTATTTTTATGACAAAGGGTAGTTTTTAAGGGTGCAAAATTACGAAATAATCAATTAAAGTTTCTTGAAATTATTTTTTTTAATGATTCTGCTTTAAGGGGGTGGTTTTTAAGGGTTGAAATTTCACAGTCAATCAAAAATAATATCATAAATATTAAAGAAAAAAATATAAAAAATGATTTTTTCATGATTTTAGATTTAAGGGATACTGGCTAAAAGGGTTGAAAAATTAATTAAAATCATACATCATACTTATAAATGTTGCAAAATATTTATTTTATTTAATTAATCGAGATTACTTATGCCAGAATCTGCATTTTTTACCATTTCTAAAAAAAGGGGTGGATTTCACCCCTGAAATGCAAAAAGCGCAAGTTGAGCATATGTCACTTTTGAAGTTGAGCGTAAAATATACTTAATCACAAATTTTCATGCAAATCGATGGAGGTTCACCGAAATCGGAGGTAATAGTTGATTTTTACGTTCATTCACTATACTATATGGCATTTAGAAATTTGGACAAAACCCTCATAGAAGTACAATTATTAATTTCTATATATTATTTTTAAATTTTTCATAGCATTTCATTTATGTTTTTGTCAAAAATTTATGTTCGATAAGCGACAAGAAATTAATTTGTTGTCGTACTGATTTTAAAAACCAGATCAATTTGGTATCAAAACGTTTTGAGTTCACAATTTTTAATTGTAATGAAATGCCTTTAACACCAACAGATGCTGCAATAGCCATTGCTTTAGTGCAAAATGGTCGTAGCCAATATTATGCCGCCCTGGTGCTAGGTGTAAGTCCTTGTGATGTTCAAAAAACAATTCAGCTGTTTAATCAAAACGGCAACTACACTAGTAGACCAGAATCAAGTCGTAGGAAAACAACATCCGCACGCGATGATCCATTTTTGGTTTCTCTTGTTTACGAAAAATAGATGTAATTTCAATTAAGCTGGCAAATTACATTAAAGAAGTCGAAAATGTAGATGTAAGTAGGTGGACAATTCGTCGACGACTTTTTAAAGTGAATTTATTATCCAAAATACCAGCCCTATGTCCACAACTATCCGTGGAATACCGCAGAGCTCCACTTGCTTTTGCAAGAGAACATGAAAATTGGAACTATGCAGATTGGAGTAATGTTTTGTTCTTGGACAAATCCAGATTTTGCTTAAGGTGACCAGATGGCCACGAAAAAATCTGGGGAATGCAAAAAGAACGATTTACCCAATGCAATATTGCCAACAAAATAACCTATCGAGAAGAGTCAGTTATGGTATATATATATATCGGTTTCAAAACGTCTTGCGTCGTTGTCCGATGCCTAATTTCCACGAATTTCTATCATTCCATTGTTCTTCGGTCAAGTCTCGGGAGCTCATTGCCTTTGTTATTCCCTCCTTCCATGTTCTTTTTGGTCTTCCTCGTTTCTTACGATTTGGTGGTATCCATTTCATGGCGATTTTTGGTAGTCTTGTTTCTGGCATTCTTTGAACATGGCCATACCATATAAGTTGTTTCCTTTCTATGTCTGTTGCCAGTGATCCATCTACCCCCATCCGATTTCTTATTTCATCGTTTCTAATTCTGTCTGCTCTAGATATTCGAAGTGATCGTCTAAATACATCCATTTCTGTTGCTTCGAGTTTTCTTTTATTGCTTTCTGTTAGTCTCCATGTCTCTGTACCATAGGTTAAGCTGGTTTTTATGAGAGATTCATAGATTTGTCCTAATATTCCAATACCCGTACTGACTTAATTCTTGTGAATGGAGGTCCTATGACAGAAGCAAGATATACAACAGCCATTTTAGATGAACATGTGGTACCTTTTACGCCATTCATTGGACTTAATTTTAGTTTTATAGACGATAACGTACGTACTAGAATTAGAAGATATCGGGATAGTCCGTGTAAATTGGCAAGCTTACAGCCATGACCTCAATCCAATCGAACATGTATAGGACACACTGGAAAGATGAATTCAAGTTTGGCTACTCCGCCCAAACAACGTGTCTGAGCTTAGTGTAACTCTTCAGACAATATGGGACAAATTGGACCAACTTCGTGTTCAAAATTTAACTATTACAATGTCAAAACATACGCAGTCCGAGGAGTAAATAATAGGTATTAATAACAGATGACATAAACATTATTTTTATTTAACAATTTAATAATTTTTTGCTTAAATTATATTTCTTATTTACTTGTAATGCTCCTTCACAAATCTATGCTCAATATGTAAGTGACAAAAATGTGCCTTCTTCGCTTTAACATAGACATGAATTAAATTTTTTGCACCTGAATGCATATATAGTATATATTATGGAGAGGGCATATTTATATTTTAAAGGGTGAGTCACCACTAACGGGACGGAAGATTACGGTGAAAGGGCAAAAGATTTAAAAAAAAAAATTACATAAATGGTTTGTAAGTTGACAAAAGCTATATTTTAAATTTATTTTTAAATAAACAGGATGTCCCAGTAAATTGCGGCGTATCAAAGATATATTTTTTCTTATAACACACCCTGTATTTTATTGAATTTTCTAATTGTCCGCAAAAAATAAGGTATAGTCTCATAAGAATTCCCTATACCTAAGTACATACTGTTTTGAGTTACGTCGACTTTTCTTACTATGTAAAGTTTTAAAAGGAAAGTGATTCTCAACTTATATAAGCAATTATACGAAATTTTCTCTTATGTCTAAATAGTTGGACATTTGTTAAATGTATTTCATGATTGAGCATTAAACATCTCTTTAGGTGTTAAAAATTTACAAATTCATTATTGGATTATTCAATGTGTGATATGAGGCTTATTTTAAACGGAACGCCATGTATATTAATAAATTATTATATTAAAAAAATTTTTCTCTTTTCTCTTTTCCAATATATATGTATATACTGTTATAAGTTTTCATACTTTTAGCCATTTTTTAAACTTATTTTAATTAAACATTGCTTATTTCGTGATAGAAGTAACATCAGGTATAAAAACAAATATAAAGAGTATTTGGTATCTATAACTTTGGAAGGTATACAAGATATTTAATATACTATAAATATAACTTAAAACAATATTTACCATTACTAATACTGAAGGCGTAGGCGTCAGTCTCTTAGACTGGATCATAGTAAGTAGCTCGGGCATTTGGCCGTGACATGCTCCTGCATAAAACAGTCTTGAAGATGTAAGAAGAATTCCATTAACAGCCCCGAATGTAGATAGAGCCACAAATACTGGTATTGTCCAAGCAAAAGGTCCAAATAGTCTATTGGCGAAGGTTACTGCTACTGCTTTTGAACCAAGAATTTCGACTGGGGAGAGTGTAGTGTAGAACGCAACGTTGGTCAGTACATACACTGCGGTAACTAATGTGCACGAAATTGCAATGGCTAAAGGTAGATTTCTATAAAAGAAAAATATCTGTCTTAGAATTTTATAAAAAATATTTTGTTTATGAAAACACTTTTAGTCATATTTTGACAATTGCTAGATTGATTCTTATATTATGACCAAATATATATTTTTGGTAGATATATTTTTGGTATAGATAGATTATAATGGTAAATAATCTTTTATAACTTTCATTAGGCATGCGGTTAAATATCCTAGCACATTCTACGATAAGTGAAAACATAATCTCCGTCTTATATTAGGCTTTAGGTCTCTTCTTGTAGATGATATAAACTATAGATGTATAAACAACAAGATATTGTACGATAGGGAAGACAGAGAAGACGGACATGGAACTGATAGTAGAAGACGCTTCAAAGAATTTGAAGTGTTGGTTAAAATAATTGTCCTTTAACTCCATTTAATTTATATAAGAGTGAGTTAGAAAAACTGTTACCTATTTAAGTGTATAATTTAGCATAGATCAGTGGGTCCATTGGTTTAGTGATTACACCGCTAAATTTTAAAAGTGCTAAGAAGATTGCTGATTTGTGTAGGAGATTGCTAATTTGTGTAGTAGTCTAGGGAGCCGTAGCCCAAAGATTCAAGACCACAGCAGATTTGCTTTGAGTTCTAGGAATAGCCAGTGATTACCAGCCATTGTGGTGTACAATAGTACCACAGCAGATTTGCTTCAAGTTAGAGGAGTAGCCAGTGCTCACCAGCCATCGTGGTGTACAATAGGACTGGTAGATATAACAGAACTTTTTAATAAACATTTTAAAAGAGTTTTACATCCATAGACTCACAATGTATCTCTTTTTTAGTTTATTATTTTTAATTTTGTATGCTTGTTGTTTTGGGTTAATTAAACCTATACTTAATCAACTCATATATTATTTTAATCTTACTTAAAAGGATTAGATAAACTCTTTACCACCTCTTTATGGGGTGTGATATTGAACAAAAACGTTGGTAAATAATTACAGTCCACAAACGTCATTGGGACCGATCTATTTATCAACAAATTTTGTATTTAACTCCAATTTGTCCACCAGCCATCAAATCTCAAGGCTCTCATTTCTGACGTTCTAAGATAACGTTTAATTGCAATTAGGGTAGAAATAGAAGGAGTAGTATTGTTGTTTTTTTCTCACTAAAAAATAGGAATCAACCTTATTTCTATCATAACTCCCGTATTTCATATGCTAGAGAGTACTGCAAAGTCTTATTTTAAAGTTTTTTAAATTACTATGACCGTCACTCTTTACGAACATTACTATAGACGGAACTCTAAAGATTCTGAAAACTAAATACAGTATCCAGCAAGACCACTTATCTCTCAATAAACATTGTGTGTTCAACACTTATTTTATCTTTCTAAATCCATTCTACAGAAAAAATAAAATGTGCCCCAATGGACTCCCCACTATCTCCAGTAATTGCCAATATCTTTATCGAAGACTTTGAGACCCGAGCACTATCCACATCAATGTTCAAACCCACAAGTTGGCTACGATATCTTGACGATACATTCGTCATATGGCTCCACGGAAAGGATGATTTAGTGTCTTTTCAAAACCATCTGAATAGTATTACATCCTAGTATCCATTTCACGATCGAGGTGGAAACTGATTCATCCCTAGCGTTTTTCGATGTTATCATAAAGACAAACCAATTCCAAGGTTTTGAACACACTGTTTACCGAAAAACCCACCCATACCTATCGCTACAAATTATTAATTAAAATGGTACGTACATTAACAAATATTGGACCAGAGCAAGATACCCTAATAAGTTATTCATTGGAGACCATAAGGTAAAAATTCATGAAGATACAAAACCAGATGAGGAGGTGTAGTATTATTTATGGAATTATTGGTTATTTGATGGACATTTATATTTAATAATGACACAACACTGTTCTTAATTTCCACAGACTATAGCCAACTTGATATGTTTCGCTGAAACATCACATTCCTCCAAAAAATGAGATACTTTTGTAATGGATTAAGACTATCCCTTTAAAGTTATTTAACAGTGATAAGAAGTTCACTAATAGCAAAGACGTCTATTCAAGCTTTTAAAGAGGTTTAATTTTTCAATATAATCTGAAAGTGCTGTACAAGGTGCTGACCTACAGAAACAATTTGTTCCCTTATGGAATGAAAAGCGCTGATCAATGAGGAAAGTTGGATGTTAAAGGAAGCTAAATCTGGCAAATAGGCTGGTGTCAGCGTTTCATAGTGCAGATCTTCCAATTTATTCATTGCAGACACTTTGTATTATCCTGATGAAAAAGGTTTTTTTAAGCTGGGTTCGTTTATACTATTTATTGTTTGCGTTTAGTTTCATTTGAAGTTAAGAGTGGTATTTTTGAGATGACTAAAAAAACTGGATTTTATTTATTGTTTAGAGTTCTGTTTGCTTTCGGATGTAGTATTGAATCCGTGCTTCATCCATTGTAACGTACAGATGCAAAGAGTTACTTTTGTTCTTCTTAAAACGCGCAAAGCATCATGCTGACGCATTTGTGATCCTCAGTAAACACACGTAGCTCCCATCTTGCGAACATTAAAAATTTTATACACGTTTATTTGCCAATCTTCTAAAACCATATCATTCATTTATTGTTGATGATAATACCAGTGTGGTTGCTGTTAAATGTCCTTAACGTGGATTACTTCATAGCAAAGTTTAAATTCAGCCGGATGAAATTAAAGATGAAGAGGAACCATACACATGTACAAGCCGCAAATTAATTTTTAATTCTCTTGCGAATAAATGTATCACTGCGTCGTACATAATTTTTTCCATTTTTCACACCACGCTTACCCCAAGAACATCAAAGGAGTGTCTACAGACAACTGCCACTTGGAATGACACTTATATCAATGTTATGCGTCTACTGTTGTATCTCAATAGTGTCCCTGTCGAAATCAAAATTGATAAGAGTAACGTGGTAGTTTATCAGCAGTTTAACGCAGTAGTTTATGCGACATTAATGAAAAAACTGGAATTATTCGAGCAGTGAGTGTATAGAAGAATTCTGAAAATATCGTGGACCGAACACGTCACAAACAAAGAGGTTCTGAGAAGGATGAATAAAGAAATAGAAAGAAGCATAGGGAGGCGTAGAATGTCATGGCTGCGCAGACTGAGAGAGTGGTACGGATGTAGATCAAATGAACTTTTCAGAGCAGCCGTCTCAAAAGTCCGAATAGCTATGATAATTACCGACCTCCGCCGCGGAGATGGCACTTGAAGAAGAAAAAGGTAGTTTAATATCAAAACGATTAAAGGTCAGGTTCATATACACACTTAATTGCTATATCATAGTAATATTAGATAAATAAAAACGTATATTACCTAACTGGATCCTTTAGTTCTTCAATTATAAAATTTAGATAGTTCCTGCAAAAAAACAGATTTATGTGATAATATAGAGAATAATCTCGAGAACTGCTGAAATAGAAAATAAATAAATTCCAAAATTATATCCAATATATCCAATATATATCTATAAGAAGAAGACCAAACCAACAGGCATATATACTCTTTTTACTTAAATCTTTTTTGGAAATGGATTTACTAACTTTCTCTTTTTATCCAATGGTTAAGCTGATGTAGCCAACCAATAATTTTTCATTAATAACTTTTAGATTATTGACTATCGGGATTAAAAGCACACATCCCTATCTAATGCTTAATACCTAAAATTTTTTTCTTCCTTAGATATTTCTTTATTGCATAGTAATTAATAGGTTCACACCAAAAAAAAGAATTAAAGACTATTTTTGTATTATTGAATATATTAATTAATTTATTTATTGCTTTTTATACTGACTTAAGGTTGGAGGCACATAGAAAAACAGGCAAAGTCATGTCTTTATAAAAAGAAGGTAGCTAATGGGTTTCTGAGTCAGTATAAGATGTCAATAATTATACTTTAATAAAACTATAAGTAATGTCCACTGTTTTACCAACGAGAATTTGGAGGTTCACGTCAAGGCAGGTATGCTGCAGCATAGCTACTGGGTACATGGCGTGAAATGGATGTAGGTTATGTAGAGAGGGCGAAAGACGTGTGTCCGAAGTTTGGAAGTTCGGATGTTGCGTTAGCTACTTATGACCGGCATATACTTAAAATTTTACTAAAATTCTCATTCAGCCTCAGAATCACATTGAAATTTTAACACGAAGACATACGCTACAGAATATAATTATAACCGAGTAGAACATACAAGGTTATCGACAAAACACAAGGAAGTGTTTAAAGGACTAGAAAGAATGAAGGTGGATATCTGTTTTCAAACTTAAACCAAAAAAGAAAGGAAAGGGTAATAAAAAGGAGGAAAATACATTCACATATACAGTGGGGTCATCGAATTTTTTTTTATGATGCCACCTCCATTTTGAGTCCGTAAAATTTGTGAGTAACAGTGTCGGTAAGTGTGAGTAACAATAGGATCCTGAGAGGGGTTTTAACCCCCAAAACCTTTAATCAACTGCTTATTATTTCCAATACTAACATTCGAATGTGAATCTTGGACCTTACGACAAGCGGAAAGAAGAAAGATAGACGCCACTGAAATGTTTTGTTGGAGAAGAATGTTACGAATTCCGTGGATCGACCACAGGACAAATATTTTAATTTTAAATGAACTAAAAGTCAGCAAACGGCTATCCACAAAGTTCATCCCCAGCAATTAAAATTCTTTGGACATGTTATGAGAGCAGATACAGAAAACATGGAAAGACTTATTATCCAAGGAAACGTAAAAGGCCGAAGATCACGAGGAAGATTCCAACAAGGATCTCCAACAAGGATCCAACAATTCCTCTGGATCGAGGAATATGCAAAATACCTATGCATAAGTTGAAATAACCAGATCTTGGGAGACAGAGACAATATATGTACTACATCACAATGATCACTACACTTCCTCCGAGGGTTAGGATTGGAGAGAGAGAGAGAGAGAGAGATACAGTGGGGTGAGAAGTAACAAAAAAGTGAGTTGTGGCAGATAAAATGTAAACAGCTAGGCACACAGATGGGCGATACCGCAATGGTAGAAACCTGGAAAATTATTAAGAATGTAAGGAGATAAAAGAGTAAGGTAATAAGCTTAAAGTGTGAAAGTTTCGGGGGGTTAGCTGTATACCATTGTAGTTAAAAAACTTTACAAGGAAGTGAAAACTTCTAGTGTAATCGGTATACATTAAAGTATTTTCTGTATAATATTCTTCTTGCCCTGTGTGCCATGCCCTTTTTTTCAGGCGCTGACTATCATTATGTTAACAAACTGCTGGAATGCTTCTCGGTCGGTAGATACATGAAACAATTCCTTAACCGTTTGACAGTCTAATGTTACGTAGCCAGGAGAGTTCTTTCCTTCTGACCCAGAGTTTTCCTTCTATTTTTCCCTGAATGAATAACAGGAGTGAGCGATACTTAGATCCTCTCATTATATGACCGAACTATTAGACCTTTTTCATTTTTATGGTGTTGATCAATTCTCGCTCTTTAAGCATGGTTTATAGCACACGTTCCTTGGATATGTGCGCTGTCAATGGGATTTTGAGCATGCAACGGTAACACCACAACTTAAAAGCTTTCAATCTATTTAGATTTTTGACTTTTATTGTCCAGGTTTCAGATCCATAAAGTAAAATAGGCCAGACGTAGCACTTTGGCACTATTGGACTGGAGTTTAATGAGAAACTTCTATTGCATAATACAAAACGCCGGCTAATGAAGCTATTACGTGCCAGTTCTATTCTGGTCGAAATTTCTTCGTCGTTCTTTTAACCTTGCAGTCCAACTTCCCAGATATCTAAAGTGTTCCACTCTATCTAGGGTTTTCTTATCTAGTTTTAGTACTGACTCTTCAATATTCATTTGTCCGACCGCCATCAATTTTGTTTTCTTTGCGGTAATGTGTAAGACTTTTTCATTACATTCGTTGTTAACTGCGTTCACTAGAATTTGAAGGTATTCTAGGCTCTCTGTCATTATGGCGGTGTATCATCTGCGTATTTGATGTTATTAATAATTTCATCACCGATTTTAACACCTTCACTACGATTGATTAAAGCTATTTCAAGCACTGATTCAGAGTATGCATTAAACAACATCGGTGAGATAACACATCCCTGTCTGAAGCCATGATTAATAGGAACTTTAGCTGAAACCTCCTGATCCACCTCAAAGCAAGCGGCCTGTTGTAATAAACATTTTTGGGCAATCTGATGTCGTAATTATCCAGACCAACTAAGTCTACGCATTGAAAAAGTAAAGTATGTGGTACTCTATCAAAGGCTTTCTCGAAATCTATAAACTCTGGAAACCAAACTATTCATCAACAGTAATCGTCACAAAGTTGATATACGCAACAATGCAACATTTTAATAAAAAATTTGAGTGTGTGACTCATTAAACTGATAAGTCGATAGTCAATACATTCCTTAGCGGTACTTTTTTGGAAATAGTTACAAATATGGATTCTGATAGAAATTCTGAATATATAAATAGATTAAAAGGCAATATACACATAATAAATCTAAAAAATGTAGAGGCAATGGTGTAAAAGGCGCAAAGAGAAGAATCGAAGGACACCAGCCTAGGCTGGAATGAAAAACAGATTAAACAATAACTTATATTTAATTCTTGGATTAAATAGCAATTTCTGATAGCTGTCCGGTAAAACTGTGTTATGGGATATTTCACTACACTATTCCTTGCGACTAATTTCACTATTATGTCTAATTAAAGTATAATTGCTTAGGGAATTGTCGTTTCTATGTTAAAAGCGAACTACTGGCAACACTAGTGGTTTGAATGAAAGTATTTAATTTGAATGCGGTTTTAGGAAACACTAATTAATATCAATGATTGACTTAATAATATTTATAAAGAATAATACAATGCGAATTATTTGGTTACAAAGATAAGATACTAATAAGGGAAACGAATCTTTTGTGAGCTAGCGATTCTAGCTAACCGACTTGCGAGATTTTGTGACTGTCTTCTATGGCAACTTTTACTCAGCTATACTGCTCGTAATATCCAAATTATGCTGGCGGCTAGCGACGGGGTATTTATCCCAAAAAGTAGGGTTAAATACCTCCCTTGGTTATTCCTTCGGAGAATCGCCATATTGCTATGGTTTAGAATCTATATTGGGTGAAACGAAATTTCACCAAGCAAATAAATAAGAATTTGCATGTAGAGAATAACAGTTTGCAACAGAAAATTTAACAGTAGAAGAAATTACAGTAAATGAAATAAAAAAAGC